>NC_065590.1:50353395-50656425 GCF_024542745.1 Macaca thibetana thibetana
CTCCTGATAAGCAGAATAACATTTTCTTAATTTGTGCAAGCCACTGAAAAAACTGAAAGATGCCAATTAAGAAATCATTTCAATCTTGTAGCTGCACAGTATATTAAAATATATGGAACTTTGAATCAAATAAGAGCATTTGTGAATAATAAAGGTTTGGAATATCCTAAGGTAGGAAACACCTTATTAAAAT
This sequence comes from Macaca thibetana thibetana, assembly GCF_024542745.1. Classification (NCBI taxonomy): domain Eukaryota; kingdom Metazoa; phylum Chordata; class Mammalia; order Primates; family Cercopithecidae; genus Macaca; species Macaca thibetana. The sequence goes on from NC_065590.1 coordinate 50,353,589, forward strand.
AAGGACTCCTCTCTACAAATTCAGCAATGAAAAAAAGTACATATGTAAAACAAAGTGATAATAGATTGGATTGTTTTAAGCTAAAGCTTAACAATTAACCCTGTGTCTCATAAAGCAAAGCATTTTGTAAATGCTAGCCACCAGTAATGCATCATGTCAAGTCCTAGAAAAGCATTAAACTAATTTAAATCCTTGGCATTTGGCCTTCTTAATTGAACATTTCATTTATTCATATTCCAATTAAGTAGCTTTAACCACCTCTCTGGGTATTATTCATCCTTTAATAATGATACAAGAAGAGTAGAGCAAGGAAGATTCTTATTCATAGGAATAAATATACACACATATGATGTCTTTCATTAATGAATGCCAGTAGTAATATTCATTACTGATACAGGGTACACAGTTAATGCTGATCTATGTTAAGTTTCATTTTGGTCAAGGATTTACATAAAGTCCCAGGAGTGCCTTCTGTTTCAGAGAAGAAACTGTTTTTCATTCATGGCAGTATTTTCAGCCTCCAGCATGGAAAAGTGGTTCACATATTGATACTGCTGTCAGAGTCAGAACATAGAAGGTGAGTCCTGTGACAGAATACTTCTGTTAAAAAAGTCCCTACATCATGAGTTTTTTTGTATAACCCCAAATATATTTATATGCATAAAAATCTAATCCAAATATTAGTGAGGTTGCAGAATTAGAGTTTGTTCACCATTTTTCCCCTTAGTGGTCCATGTAAGCATCTCTTTAGAACAGTTATTCTCAACCAGAAGCAATTTTGCCCTCCCCGGGGACAGTTGGCAATATTTGGAGACATTTTGGGTTTGAGTTGTCACAACTGTGTGGGTGGATACTACTGGCATCTAGTGGATCAAGGCAAGCACAAGACAGGCCCAGAAACAAAGAATTACCCAGCCCAAAATCAATAGCACCAATGTTGGGAAATCCTGCTCTGGAAGAATAAACTGTGTATAAGTATGTAACAGGCAAGCAGAAGGGCCTGGAAGGTGCGAGATTGTCTGTCATTTTAGAAGGGAAATGGGGAGGGGCTCAAGAGGTTATTTTTTGTAAGGCTGTACTTTTTCCAGAAGTACAAGCAAATTTTAGACTACTTGAATGTACCCAAGAATGTGTTTGATTCAATAGATGATAAAAGCAAAAGTCTTCAATAATAAATGGAATAACAACAAATGACCTTCAAGGCTCCCTCACGACCTTGATAATCTGTGATCAAAGTACTATACTATTCATATAAAGATAAATTCTTTCTGCAATTTCCCCTGTATCAAACAAGATACTGGTTGTGCTTGCTAAAAATGCATATCAGAAATACCCTGAAATGTCTGATTATAATTTTGCAAACATCCGTATAAAATTTATGAAAGGTATACTTTCATACAAGGAAAGGATAATCACACCTTTGAATCTTTCCCTCTTCTACTATTAAGCTCTCATTTGCTTTTTGTTTGGTTTGTTTTTTATTTATATTTCAACGGATGAATTCTTGAAACCTACCTCATAAAACATAATTTGTGTCTGATCTCAATGAATAAAACATATTAGTAAAATCTTAAATCTTGACTCAAGTTATCACAGATAGCTATTTTCTCCATAGGTCTCAAAAAAAATTGCTTAAAACTAAAATTATATTTACTTTAGTTTTAAACATATATTCACCTTTGATGATTTGGAACAAGAGATGGGGTTATAAATATCAAAACTGGCCAAGTATAGTGGTGCCCACATGCCTGCAATTCTAGCTACTTGGGAAGCCAAGGTGGGAGGATAACTTGTGTCCAGGAGTTCAAGACCAGCCTAGGCAACAAAGCAAGACCCTGTTTTAAAATTTAAAAAAATATATAACAAAACTGGAAAAAAGGCACAACTCCAATAAGATTGATTCAGAGTTGAGTCTCAAATGTCCTATAAGGTGAACCTTTTTTTCTAAAGCAGTCTCATTTGCTCTCTTTACTAATATTTAGTGGTATCCACTAATCTGTTCATACTCTGTTATATGAATAGGTTCAGCAATACAAGAATGAAAGCAGCAGCTTCTGTTACGTGCTAGGAATTTGATCAGGCAGAAATAAGTAGTACTATGGCAAAGTCTTAAGTAATTTTGGGTTATGAAGGTGGGAAAGACTGTTTGCTGTGCCTTCCTGCTATGACTAAAGATACATAAGAAATGAAAAACAAAAAGAAACTCCTACATCTAGAATTACCACAAAATAAAATGACCACAAAGCAACCTGCAGCAAGTTCTGATCAGTTAGCAGCATCCACAGATGTCATCTTAGGGTAAAAAGTGCCTGTAATACACATTTTTCACTTGGATTCTTATCAATAACAAAAGCATTGCCCATCACCCCCTTTACAGCCCTCTCCAATATGCACATCAGCAAATTCTGTAACCTCTCTTTGGCATCTTTAGGCAACATCTTTTTTCTAACAGATGATTCTCGCTGCAAGCCTTGTTTCAATCCAATCAGCATTTCCACAGCTCAAAGCCCATGCTGCCACAGGAAGAATCAAGTAATGGATCTTTCCTACGCACTTCATGCAGGCCAGTTCATTATATTAATAATTTGTATAGACCATTTGAAAGAGCCTACATGTTTTATAAACAGAAAATTTTACCTTGGGATCTTCAGGAGACAAGCCACAAATACCTTCTGATGAAGTCTGTAACAAAGGTTTCAGAGTGCACTTAGTAGGACATACATCAAGGAATGTTTCAAGAAATATAAACTATGAATATTAAAATTCAGAGAAATAGGGGCTCACCTTGCCCCCACCATCAGCCTGAGCCTTTCCGCATGTGTTTTCTGGCAATAGAAATCATTTATTTCCTTATTCCCTCAGAGACTCACGGCAGAAACATGATGTATCAGCCTTTTCCTAAATGTTTACTTTCAGTTTCTACAGACATCCATACAACTTTCAAAATTTCTTCAGATTCACTATTTTCATTCATATGCTACTGTAATAAGACTCAGTGGCATCTCACATCCCGTATTATCCCCTGAGGCATTATCCAGACAGCAGCAAGCATAATTGTTTAGAAAATCAAACGTTTAAAATATTTAGCAAAGTAGAGAGAATAACATAATACTTATAGATCTATTATCTATTTTGACATATGTGCATCAGATAGGTAGATAAGTTGATGTAGGGAAGGAGGGAAAGATAATAGATCCTTGTGAAACACTTCAGGGATACAAAATCTCAAATGATTTAATAAAAATCCAAGTAACACACTCTCAGCTTAAATAAAATGTTTCAGATAATTGAAGTTTCTATACATTTCTCCCCAGTTCTCTTCCTTTATTTTTCCCCAGAGAGAACATTGTCTTGAAGCTGGTATTCATCATTCTCATGCATGTTTTCAATCTATGATTATTCATGTATATATGCAGAAACATTATACAGAAGGGCTCTTCCTGCTTCCAAACTTTACATAAATAGCATAAGTTGCCCATCATTAGGACACTTGATTTTTCTGCTCAGTGTTGTATTTTTGAGGTGTAATAACATAGTTCTAGTTCATTCCTTTGAACCACTTATAGTATTCTGTGAAGTCATAACATTTATCTGTTCTTTTTAATGGACATTTAGGTATTTTTTAGTCTCACTATGACAAGCAAGGTTGCCATGAACATCTTACTTGCTATCCTGTGCTATAAGAACTTTCTGTAGGATGTATAAATAATGTGAGGGTTAAGGCCAGAACTCACATTGCTGTATTGTGCTAAATTCTACTGCAATGTCTTCAGTGAACATTCCTACTAGCACAAATAAAAATTGTCATCATTCCATATCCTTATCAACTCATTGAACTGTAAAACTAGATTTTAATTTTTCAAATTCCATGGTTTCGAATGGAATTTCATTTTTTTTAATTTGCATTTCCCCCAAACAATCAGTGAGACTGAGAATATTCATATGTGTAGACTTAGTTTCTCTTTCTGGTCCCTCTTTGTGTCCTTTGCTCACTTACTGGTGTATTATTACTTATATCCTCCCTCATTTGTAGGAATCCTTCATTAGCTCTAGATCCTAATTCTTTGTCAGATATATTTTAGATACTTTAAGACATTTCAGATATTTTTCTCTCAACCTATATCATGTATTCTATTTTTGGTAATGGTGTGTCTTGAAGAGCAGAAATTTAATTTTAACAAAGTTAATTTAACCATCTTTTTTCTTTAGTATTTATTCTGTTTTGTAACTTAATAAATTATTCCTTAGCCCAAGACTATGAAAATCGTTTCTCATAATTTCTATTAAAAAGGTCAAAAGTCAGCCTTTCCATTTTTAGCTTTTCAGCCATCTTATCGTTTATTCTGGATGAAATGGGATTCCAGTTGTTTTTCATATGGATAACTAATTTTCCCACAACTATTTATACATTTGTTCATTCTTTCCCAACAGTTTTAATGACACCTCTGAAATATATTAAGTTTCCACATAGATGTTTAGATTTCCTTAAAATTTCCCAATTTTTCTATTTGCCTAACTTCAAGCAATTTCTATATTATATGATCATAATTAATAAGTTGCTAAACAAGTGTGATAAAGTCCCTCTATCTCATCTGTCTCAAGATTGTCTCAGCTATTCTTGGTCTTTTATACCATCATATGAGTTTCATGAGGAGCTATCAAGACCCTGAATAAATCCATTTAGGTCTTGAATAGAGGTTGTGTTGAAAATATATATTTATTTGAAATAAATTGGTGCTTCTTTAAGAGTTTTTAATTCCTAAACTTTGTGTAGTTCTCCTTTTATTCAAGTCTTATGTACTTCAGGAATATTTTGAAAATATCCCCTTAAAAGTATTGAGACATTTTAGAGCTATTCATGAGTACTTCATCACCATTATGTAATAATATTATATTTATCAATTTCTTTTTAGCAGTGGATAGTAGTTATGCAATTTTTTTTAGTTTACCTAAAAATCTAGTAAAATTTCAAAATTCTCTTAGTAGTTATATTATATATATCTTTCAGTTTTTTACACAAGCAATCATATTGTAGAAAATTAAAGACTTGTTTCTGTTCCTTCATAATTTGTACAACTTTCTTTATCTTACTAGACAAACTTGCACTTGTAGTATTATATTGAGTAGAAAAAGTTATAAATGGCATCATTTTCATTCCTGAGTTTAAGTGGTAAACTTCTAACCTATTATCAATAAGTATGATACTTGTGGGAGAATTTGAATAGACACTTTTCTTACATTAAGGAAATTTCATTCTGTATCAATTAGAAATGCTTTTGACCAAAAGTAAGAATATCTAACATTTAGGTTTGCAATAAAAATATTTAATTATGTTATACAGAAATAATTTGAAGATTGGTGGTTCCAGGGGTGGGAGTTTCCCTGGATCAAGATGTCTGACATTCCTTTATGGCATATTCCAAGCATCATATCCACATACAATTATGGTCATAGGGAGGAAACAGGCTGTAAGCAGGGCACATAAAAATGAATCACCTGTCTCTTCTTTTATTAGGGAGGAAAGTCGTTTCTTTGCCATCAGAATTCTCCTTATACCTCATTGGCCTGGCCTGAGTCATCTGCCCATTGTTACACAAGAGAAGCTGGAAAAGTGGGTAGTTGGCTTTTTCAGTCGTTTGTGTCCATATCCCCCATTTGATTCACCAAGCTTTTGCAGTCTCAATACTGAGAAGTGGGTAAGGAAAAGGGGATTTAAGAATGAGTATGAGGTAGACATAGAAAACAACAGAAGTAGCATATTTTATTTGCTATGCTATCTGCTAAGAGCTTTCAGTTTTAATATATAAAACCGTGTTGAATCATATTTACTTTTGCTGTTTCTACTGAGATAATCATGTAGATTTATTAATCTATTAATCACATATTATTATTATAACAGCATTTCTAACATTGAAGCATTCTGGCTTTGTAAGATTAATTATGCATGGTCATAATGTATTTTTTAATGTACTGCTTAGTTAAATATATTAGTATTTGGGGGAAATTTTCTGCATCTAATTCGTAAGTAAAATTCATCTATCATTTTCTTTCTTAGACTTTTATTGCCTCGTTTTGGTGTCAGTATTATACTAGATTCATCAGAATGAATTTGGACATTTTCCCTCTTCTATTCTCTAGAGGATAATTCACAAACATTCTTGATTTGGTAGGATAATTTGGCAATATATGCCTTCCTGTGTTCTAGAATTGAGGCAGGAAGACATCCAAGGGAGCCTCCAGACAGCCCTTGGCCCCAAGCAATGAGCCTGGCTGTGGTTCCCCATGAATTCACCACAAGCAGTCCCTATTACCCTCCAGGAGCCAGTTCCTGGCCCCCACTGACAGTGCCCTGCTTCACATACTACCAAGCTTATGGCTTCAGCTTCATTCACTGATTTGTCTTTCTGCTCTGTTTTTGGTCTTCAGAAATATTTAGCTTGTTTTGGAGCCCAACCATTTTTGGTTTGTTGCTATGTTTTTAATGTTACATTTTATGTATCATTAGTTATTTGTTTAGAATTCAAGGGCTGAATATAAACTCATATGCAGTCTTGATCAGAAGCCTAAAAACACTCTGAAAATATGGTCTTGAACAGAATCCCAAAAACACTCTTTGTAAGTGTGGTCTAGCATAGTCTTCAAGATTGAGCTTTTGCCTGACTCTACATCCTGGGCTCCTACTTCTTTCCATCTTATTCCTTATGGTACATTCAAATGGACCGACATTTGGTTCCTAAACTGAAACTCTTCCCAGCCTGAGGATTTTTGAATATTTTCTTACCTTGCTGACAGCCATACCCCTAACAGGTGAACAAGCCAACATGCAGAGAAAATCAGAGTCAAATGTTGAGGAAATTCTGAGAGCATCTAAACCCAGACTCCAGCCACTCTTGTGCCATCTCCAACACTGTTCTTGAAATTTGGTTATATGGCTCAAACATCCCTGGTTTGCCTAAGGTGCTTCAATTTCAATCTCTATTACTTGCAAACAGAATCCTAATGAATGCACATTTTTATAATAGTAATATACATTAGTCTACTTTTTCTCAATTGAACCTATAACATATTATCTGAATTAGAAGGAGCATTTCTAAGAACTATGACTTACTCTCCCCTTTCTAATGACAGGGCTGGAAAAGTGGCTGTGATTGCAGACAAACTACAGGAGAAGGGGCCACTAGGGTATCTCCTCTCAACAGCTCTACCTGATGTGACACACTCTCTCAAGAATTATTAAAATTACTGATATGGGTAATAAATGTACTTATGTCTATGGTTTTAAAATATCTTTCATACTTAATTCCCAAAGATACTCACAATGATCTTGTAAAGAGTTGAAAACAGATTAGCAAACCAAAACAAAAGGTCCTGTCTTGAAACCTATTTTTCCCCACCATCCATTCAGACATTCTTTTCCACAAAAGGCTGCTTCTGATTACTACCCTCATAGAGATTCAAAACACTGACTGCTCTTCAGGACAATAGATGGAGGTATTTCATTTCCTGTACAACTCAAATAGCAATAGCTTATTTTTAAAGCAAGCACATTTCTGTTCTCTTTGGTTGTCTAGACTTCTTATGTATTTTGGTATCTCCAAACTCTGATGCATACAAATTTTAAATAGTAATATGATTTTTGTTTTCCCTCAAAGATGGAAATAAAAGCTTAAATAAATATAACCCAAGAGATACTTGAAATTTAGATAAAAACCAGCTTTTAAACCTTTCAGAGAGACTAACCCCATGGTTACACTTATTCCACAGACAATTAATTTGGCTAAAACAAATATTCTTTGATGACTACCAAGAATAAAGTAGAGTGATTTCAGTATGATAGAATTATTATTGACTGGGGAATATCATGCAAAATTGGTATAACCAAGAAAAGATCAAAAAGGCTCTCTGATTATAAAACATCAAAGGTTTCAGGCAAGTTCTTCCTCAGAGACAAGCCTAAAATATTGGAGAATCCATTTATACCATTACATTAAGGAATTATTTTAATGAGGGTCCTCCTGAGATGATAGACTGGGGTAACATTTCAGAAGTGCATTGCATTAATTCCATAAACTGCTTAATTAGAGAAATGATTCCTTCACTAAGCATCTGTCACCGAAGCATGTACATATAATTTTTAAATGTGTGGTATTGGAGAAAGTATAATTTGGAAGTAATTCCAGTTTGGGCAATTACTAGCCATTTGACCCCAGGTTATTCTCAATATCTCAGAACATTTAAAATATACTTTTTAAAAGAACAGCATATACAGAGATCATACAAGTTTATAACTACATGATAAGTACATAAGTTCTCTTTTCAATTAGTGAGAGATAAAAAGAAACCAAAGCATGGAATATGACGTAGATTATATGTTTCTGTTTCATTTTGTAATAAACAAATGCACTATTTCAAGAAATTAATGTTTAGTTGACTCCTCGTTAGTGGATATTCAATATTATTTCTTCAAGTAAACGACAAGTTAATGGGTGCAGCACACCAACATGGCACATGTATGCATATGTAACAAACCTGCACATTGTGCACATGTATCCTAGAACTTAAAGTATAATAATAATAAAAAAAAAATCCTCAATGGGATGATGTTAACAGAAACAGCAAAGTAAGGAAGGCCAAAAGTTTATCCCTCCAGAAAACATTGGTGATATATGTTATAGTCAACATTTTTGAAATTCTGGAAATTAGCCAGAAGCTTGTGCAGCCAAGGGAATTCTTAAGAAAAAGCTGGTGAACTCTTGGTAAAGAAAGAGCTTTGTGGTGTTTTAAATCACTCTGTTCCCATTATTCAACATCTGACTCAAATATAGCCTTAATGACAAAAGCTCACTTTCAAAGTGTTGTACAAATAGCAATGTCAGAGGGAACAGAAGAGATCTCATTTTCACAAAGAATGTGGTTGTTCAGTTGACCTGTCTGGTGGATCCTCGAGTCAAAGGGCTTGCCATTATCTTATCTAACTTAGAAATTTTCATTGCTTAGGTGAATATCTGAGGAAGGATTTTTGTCAAATTACATAACAAATGTTATTAATCATGGCTCCCTACTGGTAATCGATAACAGGACATACAACTAATTTAAAAACTTGGGAAGAAAGGCTAAAGGAGATACTTTGAGGAACAAGGGTTTTGAAGAGCTCCAACATCTTATTGAAAACTGAGAAAGCCATATTCATGACCAGGATTGTCCGCATACTCAGGAAAGACATGCGAAGGCCCTAAATTCTCACTCCTGGCTAATCTTAAGGCTCTTCACAAGCAGTAATGAGAGATAAGACAGTTGTAAACTCCTTTGCTTAGTGTTGAAGGCATTCCCAAAACACACACAGAGAGCCCGTGAGAGATTTTGTTTTAGCTTCAGCCACCTAAGAAAATATCTGTCCAATCACCAGCTGGTCATGACATTAATAGCACAGAAAATTAAGTGGCCAAACATGACAAGATCGTTTCAATATATACAGAAAAAGTGTCAATATTTTAACATTTTTATGATAAAAACACTCAACAAACTAAGAAAAGGTAACTTCCTTAGTTTGATAAAGGGCCTCTATGAAGAATGTATAGCTAGCATCATACTTAATTGTGAAAGACTGAAAGTTCTCTCCCTAAGTTCTGGAGTAAAACAAGGATGACACTTTCCACAATTCAATTCAACATCATACTATAAGTTCTAGTCAAGGTAATTAGTAAAGAAAAAGAGAACATATCTAGATTGAAAAGGAGGAAGTATAACTACATTCACAGATAACATAATTTTATATAATAAAAAACTGAAATATTCACAAAATAATTATTAGAGGTAGATAATAAGTTCAGCAAGATTCCAGAATATAAGATTAACACAAAATCAGTTGAATTTCTATAAATTAGTACTGAACAATCCTGAAATGCAATCAAGAAAATAATTTTATTTACTAAATCAAAAGGAATAAAATACTTAAATGAATTTAACCAAGGAAGTACCAGATGTGTACACTGAAAACTTTGAAATATTGTTGAAAAAATTTAAAGAAGTCCTAAATAAATGGAAAGGTATTCCATGTGTATAAATTGAAAGACTTAACATTGTTAAGATGTCAATAATCCTCAAATCGATCCACAGGTTCAATGTAACCTCTATTGATTTTCCAACTTCCTTTTTCTTTTGCAGATTTGGATAAGCTAGTCCTAAAATTCACATGGATTTGCAAAGGACACAGAGTAGCCAAGATAATCTTTAAAAAGAACAAACTTGGAGGAGTCACATTTTCTAATTTCAACACTTACTACAAGCTACTCTTACAAATCAACAACAAAAAGACCACCTGATTTACAACTGAGCAGCAGTCTTGAATAAACATTTCTCTGAAGAATATGGATGGCTATTCACAAAGTGTTGAGAGTGATGCAGATAAAATGGAACCGTCATGTATTGCTGGTAGAAATGCAAAATGGTGCAACTGCTGTGAAAAAAAAAAAAATGGCAGTTCTTTAAAAAGCAAAATACTCATGCCTGTAACCCAGCACTTTGAGCGGCCAAGGAAGGTGGTTCATGAGGTCAGGAGTTCGAGACCAGCCTAGCCAACATGGTGAAACCCTATCTCTACTAAAAATACAAAAAATTAGCTGGGCGTGGTGGCAGGTGCCTGTAATTCCAGCTAAGGTTAACATATTATCCCGCAATTCTAGGTAAATAACTGAAAGAAATGAAAATATATGTCTAAACAAAAACCTGTATATGAGTAAATATAGCAGCATTATTCATAATAACCAAAACATGAAAACAACCTAAATGTCTATCAGCCAATGAACAGATCAACAAGATGTGGTTTATCCATACAGTGAAACACTATCAGCTATAGAAAGGATTGAAGAATTGGTATATGCTACAACCTGAGTGAAATTTGAAGACATTATGCTAAGCGAGAGAAGCCAAACATATAATATTACATATATTATGTATTTAAAATATTCAGAATAAACAAATCCATTGAAACAGAAAGCAGATTAGTGCTTGCCATCATGAGCTTGGCAGGAGGGAAGAATGGGAGGGACTGATAATAAATATATGACTTCTTTTTGGGATAATGAAAATAAACTAAAATTATTTTTAGTGGTGATAATTATACAAACTTGTTAGTATACTAAAAACACTGAGTTGTGACAAACCCAAAGCCAATATCATACTGAATGGGCAAAAACTGGAAACATTCCCTTTGAAAACTGGCACAAGACAGGGATGCCCTCTCTCACCATTCCTATTCAACATAGTGTTGGAAGTTCTGGCTAGGGCAATTAGGCAAGAGAAAGAAATCAAGGGTATTCAGTTAGGAAAAGAAGAAGTCAAATTGTCCCTCTTTGCAGATGACATGATTGTATATTTAGAAAACCCCATTGTCTCAGCCCAAAATCTCCTTAAGCTGATAAGCAACTTCAGCAAAGTCTCAGGATACAAAATTAATGTGCAAAAATCACAAGCATTCTTATACACCAGTAACAGACAAACAGAGAGCCAAATCAGGAATGAACTTCCATTCACAATTGCTTCAAAGAGAATAAAATACCTAGGAATCCAACTGACAAGGGATGTAAAGGACCTCTTCAAGGAGAACTACAAACCATTGCTCAGTGAAATAAAAGAGGCCACAAACAAATAGAAGAACATACCATGCTCATGGATAGGAAGAATCAATATCGTGAAAATGGCCATACTGCCCAAGGTTATTTATAGATTCAATGCCATCCCCATCAAGCTACCAACGAGTTTCTTCACAGAATTGGAAAAAACTGCTTTAAAGTTCATATGGAACCAAAAAAGAGCCCGCATCTCCAAGACAATCCTAAGTCAAAAGAACAAAGCTGGAGGCATCACGCTACCTGACTTCAAACTATACTACAAGGCTACAGTAACCAAAACAGCATGGTACTGGTACCAAAACAGAGATATAGACCAATGGAACAGAACAGAGTCCTCAGAAATAATACCACACATCTACAGCCATCTGATCTTTGACAAACCTGAGAGAAACAAGAAATGGGGAAAGGATTCCCTATTTAATAAATGGTGCTGGGAAAATTGGCTAGCCATAAGTAGAAAGCTGAAACTGGATCCTTTCCTTACTCCTTATACGAAAATTAATTCAAGATGGATTAGAGACTTAAATGTTAGACCTAATACCATAAAAACCCTAGAGGAAAACCTAGGTAGTACCATTCAGGACATAGGCATGGGCAAAGACTTCATGTCTAAAACACCAAAAGCAACGGCAGCAAAAGCCAAAATTGACAAATGGGATCTCCTTAAACTAAAGAGCTTCTGCACAGCAAAAGAAACTACCATCAGAGTGAACAGGCAACCTACAGAATGGGAGAACATTTTTGCAATCTACTCATCTGACAAAGGGCTCATATCCAGAACCTACAAAGAACTCAAACAAATTTACAAGAAAAAAACAAACAACCCCATCAAAAAGTGGGCAAAGGATATGAACAGACATTTCTCAAAAGAAGACATTCATACAGCCAACAGACACATGAAAAAATGCTCATCATCACTGGCCATCAGAGAAATGCAAATCAAAACCACAATGAGATACCATCTCACACCAGTTAGAATGGCGATCATTAAAAAGTCAGGAAACAACAGGTGCTGGAGAGGATGTGGAGAAATAGGAACACTTTTACATTGTTGGTGGGACTGTAAACTAGTTCAACCATTATGGAAAACAGTATGGCGATTCCTCAAGGATCGAGAACTAGATGTACCATAAGACCCAGCCATCCCATTACTGGTATATACCCAAAGGATTATAAATCATGCTGCTCTAAAGACACATGCACACGTATGTTTATTGCGGCACCATTCACAATAGCAAAGAGTTGGAATCAACCCAAATGTCCATCAGTGACAGACTGGATTAAGAAAATGTGGCCCATATACACCATGGAATACTATGCAGCCATAAAAAAGGATGAGTTTGTGTCCTTTGTAGGGACATGGATGCAGCTGGAAACCATCATTCTTAGCAAACTATCACAAGAACAGAAAACCAAACACCGCATGTTCTCACTCATAGGTGGGAACTGAACAATGAGATCACTTGGACTCGGGAAGGGGAACATTACACACCGGGGCCTATCATGGGGAAGGGGGAGGGGGGAGGAGGGAGGGGGGAGGGATTGCATTGGGAGTTATACCTGATGTAAATGATGAGTTGATGGGTGCTGACGAGTTGATGGGAGCAGCACAGCAACATGGCACAACTATACATATGTAACAAACCTGCACGTTATGCACATATACCCTAGAACTTAAAGTATAATAAAAAAAAAAAACACTGAGTTGTATGCTTTAAGTTTTTAAAATTTTGAACTTTATGTTATATGATTATTATCTCAGTTTTAACAACCCTAATATTCATTGTTTAAAAATTAAACATTAAACTTAAATTAAATGTAAATAATTAAGTTTAACATTAATGAGAAAGAAGCACATAAGTTCTGAAATATTTTTAATAATATGTTTAGACAGATAGCATTCTGGAGAGTTTTTACAAAATACTACTTTTATATACATTTTGAAGATGTTTTTACGGAAACTTATTATATAGGCCAATTATTATATTGTATATTTATTTTTGCCCTACCTTATTCTAAGGAGGATTTTTAAAAAACAGGAGAAGTGGGAATTACCATTCCACTATGTTATTAGATTCAGCTCTTCATCAACAATTTGTTGTTAAATAAAAGTTTAAATTATAGCTCATACTTACTGTTATATAAACTAATCTAAGAATTTTAGCTTCATTATAACTCTGATGCAGTAATAGTATATTTGGTAATGTAATGTTAGATGGCTTCAGTGTTTCTGTCACAAAACTATTACATCAGGAAGTCACAAATTTTCTAGAAAAGGACCCTATATAATGGGAATTAATCTGAAGCAATAAGTATTTATTCATTCTAACCTTTACTTTAAAAAATCTATGGCATGTTTAAACGAAACTATCAATGCCCTCCTTATGATGATCATATTTTTTATCCTTCTCTGAGTAGAAAACTGTTTATTTCCTTATCTTACTTAATTAAAGGTAATCATTCATGTAAGTTGAAATTTTCTACTAAGAATAATGCCCAAGAACATCTCTTCAAAATGCCATTTACCCAAGGTCATTACAGTTCATTTCATAGGCACTGAACATCTTTGATTCTTAGACATCTCCCTAGAATATGATCTCTATCTTTCAAAAACATCAAAGGATCTACTTAATACAACTCTTGCCAGATTCCTCTTTCTTAATAGTGAAGCTTATCCAAAGGCCCTCTTGACCTGTTTCAAATACTCTATACACCCGAGCAAAAGCTAAAACAGTTGTTACTGCACATGTACTTATCATTTGTAAAAAATGTTGTGGCTTCTCTTTGGTCAGAATTTTTGCTTATTGCCCGGTTCCCCCAAAACATCAGGTGACTGATTGCTAGGCAACCAAGCAATACCATCCAGAGAATTCTCCCATCCATGTCAACAGATGCCATCTCATTTAGATACAAAGGGGTTCAAAGCTTCAAAATTTGTTTATGTGACTCAATAAGTCATTATTTGGTGGTGTATTTCTGATGAGTAAATTATAAAGACAGGCTGCATTGAAAATACTCATATTGAGAAATTTTATCATCAAGACTCCACAATTGTATGGTACACACTAATAAAAATTTTTGAAAACAAGTAATAAAACATCTTAGATTTCAAATGCTGCTTTATTCAATCCTGACACAAAAGTTAATACCATGTAAGTTGTTGTTTTACTTGTTTAGAAAGGTTTTATTTTAGAATCAATTAATTGAGAAAAATGATAGTTTGTTCTGTAAGACTTAATACAGTGCAACAAAAGCATTTTTCAAACATTGTTATCAGCTTTAGAGACCTCAAGATGCCTATTATATTTCAATAAAAATGTAATTTTTCCCAACTGCTTCTAAATTTATCAGATTCAGATTCAGCTGTTACCTTTAATTCCATTCTTTATGTAATCTAAGGCTAGCTTCTGTACACAGTTTATCAACTGTTCTACAGGTTTGTTTGGTTTTTTTTTTTTTTTTTTTTTTTTGGCATATCAGGTCTCATTATAGACATCAACCGATCTTCAAGTCAAAGAGAATTCCATACAAAGTTTCTTTGTGTGGCAACCTTTTAGTAAGTTATTTATAGCAATCCTTTACAAAAATTGTTAAGATCTCTTAATGTATGGCAGAATCTTTTACCACATCAAATAAGCAACCATAAAATATTATAATAAATGATGGCAACTGACTGAAAGATGGCAAGCTCAAATATTTAATCTGTCCTCTTCTGACTTTGAGATTTTGTTCCAAATCTGTAAGGAATGTGTGCGTTAAAGCAGTTGGTTGTACCTAACATAGCTTTCGACACCCCTAGAAGTTACTCATGTAGATGAGCGAGGCTAGGGTTTTGTCCAAAAGAAGGGATTGTCAGCAGTGCCCCACTGTGAAAAGCTGACTATTAGTCTACACATAAATAAATAAACCAGGTCTGGAAAACTTACTCAGGAGTCAAACAAGAGAAAAGCTGCTTATGAAGAGGAAAATAGAAATGACTTTCTGGTGGAACAAAGTTTAAGCTCATAATTAAATATTTATTATAAAAATGACTACAATGACTAACACTTGTGTAATAAGGGTAATTTGTAATGCTCTTTGACATAATTCTTTTTCACTTAATCCTTAAAAGAGCCATGCTATATAGGTATGTTTCTCTGTTTTGTGAAATAATAAATGAATGTTCAGAGAGGTAAAGACAGCAGGATTAAAAAGGACCATGGTCATGTGACTCACGATTTAGTGGTTTGGTATCTACACTTGTATCCTGACGGGTGAAGACTTCTGCTTTAGAAATTCGTACGGCTGAGCTCTTTCTTTTTTATTTGAAAACTCCGAAACAGTGTGTCATTTTTTGAATGGTTAATATGATCTGGGTGCTAGAGAAATTAAATTGCATATTACCACAGATTTGGGAGTCAATCAGGCAATCATCACCCTATCAAAAATGTACTAAGATATTTTGGAAAGTAACAAATTGGTCACATCAGGGCTTCTTATTTCTCTGTAAATAGATTTGCATAGACTTGCAAAGAGAAAATCAAACCAGAAATACTCAAAATTAACTCTGTCAGTCAAGCAGCTTCATAAAATCATAAAACTGAATGTGCACTTTTTGCTTGAGCAATTTGTGCCTCCCCTATTTAAATATTGCTGTAAACAAGTCACTTTATGAGACTGAGACTTAATTCTCTTCTGCCTTATTCCTCTCTCTCTCTCTCTCTCTCTCTCTCTATATATATATATATATAAAAAACAGTCATTATGATCTTTATATAAAACCATCCAAATTCAGTTTCCTCTGGACAGATCTACCTTGAATCATAAATATTTACAGAGCATAAATATTCATGAAACCAATATGCCTGGACTTAAAGGTTACCTATATTTCAAAATTGCTAATTCTTTGGGAAAGTTGGGGTCAAAATTATCCCTACTGAGGTTATTCTTTCAGTAAATAATCCCTAAGAGGACTCCCAAACAAAATTTTCTTTTTTATCTTTCTATACAAATCCTGATGTAAGCTACAACTAAAGTAGTGATAATTTACATTGAAATGGGGAGGGGAAAATATGCAACTGATTTTCTCAAAAGTGTCTTCTTATAATCAAGGAAAATCATCATTACACAACTTCAATTTTATATACTCATGTGATCCCATCATAAATCTCCAGATTTCTATTCATTCAGACTAAATGCAGCTACTTCTGAATTTTGCGAACTTCTGAGGTTCTATGAAAGAAAAGGTTTAAAATAGGGGGAAATTGAAGAAGTATTATAAGAACAGATACAAAGAGCTGTCCTTTATATATTATGGCCAGAAATTGATTATACCACATGGCTATCTGATTGGAACACATTTGAAAGATATTTAGAATATTTTTAGTCCAACCCACTTCGCAAAAATTTAACAGAAGCTTTGTTTCGTTGCATAAGTAGGTGGCTAATGTGTTTACATATGCCAAAATAGCATCAGTTTGTGGATATATTGCAAAAGAGTGAAAAATTATCCAGTACCTTTAAAAAAATGAGCGCAGCAAAAATAAATTGACTAAATTTGCATGAATCTCTATTTTGCCATCAAAATAAAGTTACGGATGGTGGTGTTCTTGTTTTGTCTTTACAGAGGATAGTGCAGTCTTAAAATACTATAAGGTGGCAAGATAAACCCAAAGAGTTTGGTTTTACCTTTTTTTTTTTTTTTTTTTTTTTTTTTTTTTTGAGACAGAGTCTCGCTCTGTCACCCAGGCTGGAGTGCAGTGGCCGGATCTCAGCTCGCTGCAAGCTCCGCCTTGTTTTTACTATTTTTTTACAATACAAAATATTTTACACATTTATGGGGCACATGTGAGCATTTGTTACATGCATACAATGTGTAGAGGCCAAGCCAAAGTATTTGTACTATCCATCAACTTGAGAATTCATCATTTCTATGTGTTGAGAGCTTATCAAGTCCTCTCTTCTATCTACTTTGAAATATACAATACATTGTTGCTAAAATAATGACCCTATTGAGCTACTGAAAACTGGAGCTATTTCTACTGCCTAACTGTGTTTGTACCCACTAGCCAACCTCTCTTTGTCTTCCCCTCTCACCAACACACACTTCTTAGCCTCTGAGAGTTTATCAATCTATTCTTTATCTCCATGAGATCAACTTTTTAAGCTCCTACATATGAGTGAGAACATGTAGTATTTGTATTTCTTTGCCTGGGTTATTATTGCTTTTATTATACTTAACATAATAACCTCAGTTCCATACATGTTGCTGCAAATAATATTATTTCATTCTTTATTATGGCTAAATAATATTCCAGTACGTATTGTACACCACGTTTTCTGATTTGATGATCTGCTAACAGACACTTAAGTTGATTTTCTTTCTTTTCTATTGTGAAGATGCTGCAAAAAAAAAAACACAAATGCAGGTATCTCTTTGATATACCAATTTCTTTTCCTTTTGATAAATACCTAATAGTGAAATTTCTGGGTCATATGATAGTTCATTTTTAGTTATTTGAGAAATCCACACACTGTTTTCTGTAGTGGTTGTACTAATTTACGTTCCCACCAACAATGTTTAAGAGTTCCCTTTTCCCTACATCCAAAACAGCATCTGTCATTTTTTGCCTTTTTAATAACATACCTTCTAACTTGAGTAAGATGATATCTTATTGTGGTTATGATTTCCTTTCCCTTGATGAAACGCTGCACATTTTTTCATATGCCTTTTGGCTATTTGGATGTCTTTTGAGAAATGTCTATCCATGCCCTTTGCTCACTTTTTAATGGGATTATTTGGTTTTTCACATTGTTTGTGTTTCTTGTATATTCTGGATATTAGTCCCTTTTTGGATTAATAGTTTGCAAATATTTTCTCCCATGTAACAGGTTGTTTCTTCACTCTGTTGATTGTTTTCTTTGCTGGGCAGAAGTTGTTTAGATTAATGTAGTCCCATCTGTCTACTTTTGTTAGGTTTGTCCCTGCTTTTGAGCTCTTAGCCATGAAATATTTGGTTACACTAATGTCTTGAAGTGTTATCTCTATCTCTAGTTTTTTTTCCTCCTACTAGTTTTATCGTGTTTGGTATTACATTTAATTCTCTAATCCATTTTTAGTTGATTTTTGCATATTGGGAGATATGTGAGTCCAGTTTAATCTCCTGCATATGGATATTCAATTTTCCCAGCACCATTTATTGAAGAGGGTGACCTTTGTCCAGTGTCTGTTCTTGGCACCGTTCTCAAAAATCAGTTGGGTATAAATACTCAGATTTACTTCTGGACTCTGTATTCTGTTCCATTAATCTATGTGTCTGTCTTTATACCAATACCATGTTCTTTGGGTTACTATAGCCTTGTAATATATTTTGAAGTGAGAAGCCTCTAAGCTTTGTTCTTTATGCTCAGGATTGCTTTTGGCTATTTGGGTTTTTGTTGTTTGTTGTTGTTGTTGCTGTTGTTGTTGTTGTTTGCTTCTAAATGAACTTTAGGTTTTGGGGTTTTTCTGCTAATCTTGTAAAATATAATGTGGGTATTTTAATAGAGATTGCATTTATATTGCTTTGGGTAGTGTGATCCATTTATTTAGGATTTTTTTTTGATATTAATTATTTCTGATCACCATGATGTATTGGGACATCATGGTGTTTCATTTTCTTAATATTCATGATTCCACTTCGATGTGCTGCTTTTGTCAGCATAATTTTTCCTTTGGGTTATAGAAATCTTTCACCTCCTTGGTTTTTAAATTTAGTTTTCCTAAAAGGATTCCTGACTTTTTTTTTTTTGTAGTATCCCATTGTGGAATAGGGACATGGATCACCTTCTCAATTTCTTTCTTAGTTCACACTTATCATGAATAGGGGGGGGGGGGGGGGGGAGGGGGGAAATGCATTGGGAGTTATACCATTTTTGTACATTGATTTTGTATCCTGCAACATTATTGAAGTTATTTATCAAACTAGGAGGTTTTGGTGAGGTCTTCAAGGTTTTCTAGATATAATATGATATTATCAGCAAAGAGGGACAAACTGACTTCCTTTTTTTCAAATTGGATGCCTTTTATTTATTCTCTGGCCTAATTTCTCTGGGTAGAACTTTCAATACTGTGTTGAATAGGAGTGGTGACAGCAGGCATCCTTGTCCTGTTCCAGATCTTAGAAGGCACGTTTTCAGCTTTTCATCATTCAATATGACGTTAGCTGTGGGATTGCCAAATATTGCATTATGTTGAGTTATGTTCCTTCTATTCCTAGCTTGTTGAGAGTATTTTTTTAAATCGGGAATCAACGTTGAATTTTATCAAATGATGTTTCTGTATCTATTGAGATGATGATGTGGTTTTTGTCCTTCATTCTTTTAGCATGATATATCACATTTATTGATTTGCATATGTTGAACCATCTTTGCACCCCTGGCACAAATCCCACTTGGTCATGGTATATTATCTTTTCAATATGCTATTGGATTTGGTTTGCTAGCATTTTGTTGAAGACTTTTGTGTCTAGGTTAAGGATATTGGCCTGTAGTTTTCTTTATTTGTTGTATCCTTGTGCAGCTTTAGTATCAGCGTAATGCTGACCTAATATAATAATTTAAAGATATTTCCCTCCCCTATAATTTTTTGGAATAGTTTATGGAAGATTGGTATTAGTTTTTGTTTAATTGTGAAATTTAACTGTGAATCCATCCAGTCCTGGGCTTTTCTTTATTGGGAGACTTTATATTACTGATTCAATATCTCACTAGTCATAATTGGTCATTTAGGTTTCCTATTTCTTCCTGAGTCAATCTTATATATTTCCAGAAAATTATCCATTTCCTATAGGTTTTTCACTTTTGTCAGAACATAGTTGTCCATACAAGATCATCAGAGACTTGTGGTGTCATTATCATCTGTGGTATCATTTTTAATGATGTCTCCTTTTTCATTTCTGATTGTTTATTTGAGTCATCTCTCATCTTTTCTTATTTTAGTTAGTGATTCATCAATCTTGTTTATCCTTTAAAAGAACCAACTTTTAGATTTGTTGACTTTCTATATATTTAGTCTCTATCTAATTTAGTTCCATTGGGTCTTTATTATTTCTTTCTTTCTGCTAATTTGGATTTTGATTTGTTCTTGCTTTCTTAGTTTCTTAAGGTGTATCATTAGATTGGTTATTTGAAATCTTTCTAATTTTTTCATGTAAGCATTTATTACTACAAACTTCTCTCTTGTCATTGCTTTTGCTGTATCTCACAGGTTTTGGTATGTTTTATTTCCATTTTCATTTGTTTTAAGAAATTGAGTTTCATCTTAATTTCTTCATTGATGCAATAATTGTTTAGGAGCAAGTTGTCTAATTTCCACATATTTCTATAATTTAAAGATTCCTCTTGGTGTTGATTTCTAGTTTTGTTTCAGAGAAGATACAAAGAGAGGTGCTTGATATGATATCTTGATATGATAAGAGAAGATCCTTGATATGATTTCAATTTCTTACAATTTATTGAGATTTATTTTTTTGGCCTAATATATGGTCTATCTTGGAGAATGTTCCATGTGCTATTGAAAAGAATGTATATTCTTCAGTTGTTAGGTAGAATGTTCTGTTAATGTCTATTAGGTACATTTGGTCTAGCATCTAGTGTAAATCCAATTTATCTTTGTTGATATTTTTGTCTAGATGATCTATCTAATGCTGAGAGTTAGGGACTGAAGCCTATCACTATTATTCTATTGCAATCTCACTGTTTACCTATTTATTTATTTATTTATTTACTATTTATATATTTTATTATTTATTTATAGGCAGAGTTTTGCTCTGTCACCCAGGCTGCAGTACAGGGGCACAATCTCTGCTCCCTGCAACCTCTGCCTCCTGGGTTCAAGCAATTCTCCTGGCTCAGCCTCCCGAGTAGCTGGGACTACAGGTGCCCACTACAACGCCTAGCTAATTTGTGTATTTTTAGTAGAGATGGGATTTCACCATGTTGACCAGGCTGGTCTCCGACTCCTGACCTCAAGTGATCCACCCGCCTCAGCCTCCTAAAGTGCTGTGATTACAGGTGTGAGCCACTGAGCCTGGCAGAAATCTCTCTCTTTAGATGTAGTGTTACTTGTTTTACCAATCTGGATGCTCCAGTATTGAGGGCATATAATTTAGAAGTGCTATATTCTTTTGCTGGATTGATCTCTTTGTTATTATATAATTACTCCAAGTCACCAAGGAAGTCACAGACACCACTGACATCATTTATAGCAGAAGAAATATCATACACAGGCTACACTACTGCATGCACCCCAAATCAAAGCCAAAATACCTGACCCAACCAACAACATCTTCAGGAAAGGGTTTTCCAACACACAAGAAAATTCAAAAGAATTGTAGAAGTGACTGCCACACAAACTGTACAGATATAAAATTAAGGGCATAGGGAACATTAAAAAGCAAGAAAACATGACACCCCTAAAGGAACACAATAATTCTCCAACAACAGTTCCCAATCAAAAAGAAACTCATGAAATTCAGAGTACTGAATTCAAAATACTGATTTTAAAGAAGGTCCGGGGGATACAAGAAAATTCCAAAAAACAATATGGAGAAGTCAAACAATATGGAGAAATCATATTTAAATTATATTTTAAATAATTAAAAATATGAATGAGAAATTTATCAGAGATATAGATATTGTTTAAAGGAACCAAACCAATTATTCAGAAATTCTGGAACTGAATAATTCATTGAATGAAATACAAAATACATTTGAAAGCTTTGACAATAGACAAGATCTAGCAAAAAAAAAAAAAAAAAAAAGAATTTCATCACTTGAATACAGATTATTTGAAATAACTCAGGAAAAAACACAGAATAAGGCATAAAAAAGAATGAGTAAAGTCTTTATGACATTTGAGACACCATAAAGAGACTGAATAATCCTGTTATTGGTGTTCCCAAGGGAGAAGAGAGACTAAAAGTGTTAGAAAACCCTATTTAATGAAACAATAGATGAAAAGTTTCCAATATAGACATTCAGCCACAGGATCCCAAGGCCACCAGTGGAACAGCTGCACTGTGGACCTACCACCAGGAAGGACAGGACCATTCTCAGTGGAAGCAGTATAATCAGGCAGCTGTAGAAGGAATGGTTTGCTTATGCTTCAGTCCCACACCAGCTCACATCAGTGGCAGTGGTATTTGTCCTTGAAGCTCATAGAAGTGCCTGGCCTCCCCTCTCTGGTTTGGCAGTGGCATCAGCTCTAGGGCAGGACATAGTCCTTTGGGGGCTGGGCTCTCAAACTGGCACACATTGCCATTCTTTTGTTAGTTAATCATGTACTTCCCACAATATTTCTTGGCTGTTATATTGAATTATGATTTAGTTAACATGCTTTTGAACTGTTCACACTTTTTATTTCTGATGCTTAGGAAAACAATAGGCTGTGGTGGTAAAGAGAACAAGTTCTAGTGTCACACTGTCTGGATAGATATTCCAGCTTTATTACTTAATAGTTGTTTGACTTGGAATATTTGTTAATGTTTTCAGGCCCTAGTTTTCCTTTTGAACAAAGAAGGGTGATCTACATCTACCACATAATTTTTTTCATTCTGATTAAATTTAATAATGGCTTTAAATGTCTTGGCTCAGTGTTTGACACATTAACATTTAGTATGACTGTTGGTAGTAGTCTCAAAATAAAGAGAAGTAATTACAGTATTGTCTTAACACCAAACTATAAGCATATCAAAAGCAGAGAATCTTTCTATTTCATCCCTCTCAAGGATATGGCACAGAGTAGGTAGTCAAAACAGTTGTTTGATTTTTTGAGCCAAATGATATTCCTATTGTAACTCTTCAGAAGCAAGGATTACAAATCCAATCTATAAAATATGAAAGCAAAAAGATATCTGCTTAAATGATACAATTTCTTTACTACCTAATAGCACTCCATTCTAAATTCAATTTTAGATCTTGATATAACCAAATTAAGAGGTCAAATAATCTCTGAGCAAGGGGTAATTCTCGGATATTTTAATTCATCTCTTTTTATCCAAGATTTCTTGCTTAAGAATTTCATTACTGACCATGTTTTCATCACATCTTCAAGAAAATTTATAGTGGATAAAATCTCAACAGTCTCAAGTATAGAGTTACATTTTATGTACAGAGGCATTTCTCTATAGCTAAAGATTGATAGCCAGTTCATATTTCTACCATTACTTTAAAGAAGAATATATAATGTATATATAAACAGTTAAATTTATATATACCTATGAGCTATGTGTACTATAATGCTAGCAAATTTAGGAAAAGAATTTACTGGTAAGTTTAATACTTTGAAAATGAAGAAATTTCACAATACTTGGTATATTTTCTACATCTGGATAATTTGAATAAATTTTAAAAGTTGATCCTCCTTGTATTAGGCCACTTTTGTGTTGTTATAGAGAAATACCTCAGACTGAGTAATTTATAAAGAAAAGAAGTTAAATTGGCTTGTAGTTCCGTAGGCTATACTATTATGGTACCAGCCTCTGCTCACTTTCTTAAGCTTCCCACCAATCTTTTTGTGAGTACGCAGTGAGGTCCATGGAGGACAGTATATATCAGTGGGTGCAAATTCCCTAGCAACTTTGGACCTCAGGGATTCTATATTCTCTTCTGGTCCATACTTAGTCCTTTCCAATTCCTTAACAATTTTAGCTAAATTCCTCTTATAGCATCTGGTGACTCTTCTGGTGACAAGCAAACACTTGTGTCCTATATCTCCTGCAGACACCCATATTTGCTTAGATTTCAGAGAAATCAGTTGCTCTGCAATATCAGCTCTCTGATGGATTTGAGAAAAGGTGCAAATTTGTAGATCATCTGACTTTTTTGCTGTTGTGAGCATGAGAGCAATGCTTTTTCCAGCTTTCTACATTCCAGCGTACAACAGAAGTCCCAGTAAGGCTATGCCATTCTTCAGCCCACAGTTTTACACCATATACCCTATCACCCAATCTTATCGACTCCATTGTAAAACTATCCATATTATGACCACTTCTTGCCAACTCTACCATCACCACTCCTGTCCAAGCCAACTTCAACTCTCCCTAGGATTTTGTGATGGTCTTCTAATTAATCTGCCTGCTTCTGCCCTCACCTTCATGGCCTTTGGAGAACCCAGAGAAGCTACCACACAGAAGCTAGAGGATACTGATAAAAACCAAGTCAGATTACATCTTCCCCTGCTATACTCCTCCATGGCTCCCTTTCTCACTTAGAATCAAAGCTAAAGTCCATATAATTGGCTACAATTGGCTACAAAGCCCTGCATGATCTGTGCCACCTCCTCCTATTATTCTTTCACCGATTGTTCATGCCACTTTCACTGCCACATTCTTTACACATGGTAGGCATGTGCCTCTCTTAAGATCTTCATACTATTACCTCTCATAAAATTCTCTTTCTCCAGATCTGTGTGCTTTATATTCTTACCTCCATGGTACAACTATCTTTCTGCAAAATCATCTTCTCAGTGAAGTCTTTTCAGACCACCATATTATGAACCCCTCAATAGTACCTATCACCATCTGCTTTATTTCTATTTATTTATCTTGCCCTCCCCCGGCCAGAATATAACTGTTTATTTATTCATTATTCTATCTTTAGTGCCTAGAAAGGAGCCCATCCCTGTGTAGATTAGTATGTATTTGTTGAGTGAATGAATTTTTATAAATTGAAAAAAAAAAAAAGCCAGTGAAAAGAGATGGATTAATGACAAAGAGAAAGTGAATGGTTACAGATGGAATAAGAAAACTGAGGTGGGAGGACAGAATGGGATACAGAGCACCAGAAAATGAATCAGCCTTGATGCTTCTCCCTTTGTAACTGGAGTACACAGAAGTAGGTAAATTTATGGAGAGTGGGGCAAAAAGTTGAGAGAATTTGTATTGGACTACTCCTATTTTTTTGCTGATGTCATGTCATTTGCTGAGATTTGGGCAGGGTGTGTGACTGGTAACGAGCAGGGTTGAAAGGGACAACACTCAAAGGGCCAAGATCATCTTTGGTTTTCCCAAGTCTACCTAAATTCTCCTCAATGAGAGCTAAGCAAAAGTTTAAGGAATTTAGTTCCTAGGTACTACCCATGGAGCATTAAAGGTAAAACTCTGGAATAATTGGCAGTTTTATTTTTATGCTCTCTATAACCTGAAAAATAAAAAGCAATTTATTTTTGTGTTCCTTATCTTGAGATATTAACTAAGATTATTTTGAAGGTTTTTAAGCTTAAATACTGTTTGAAACACCAAATTTACTTGCATTTTCATATAAGAGGTTTGTCTAGTTAAGTTTATGAAATATTTGCTTTATAATACGTACCATTTTCAAATAGAAAATACAAATTACATGACAAATGGGAGGGGGGACAATGACATTAATTTAACTGCCTGCATGTCTGAATTCTCCATTTTCTATGAACAACTGGATTTGGCCAAGGCTAGAACTGACATTATCAGAATATCTCAAAATTCAGTAATTCTCTTTTTTCCCACTTTCAAATCATTTTAGAGTTGTCATGTTGGTATAGCTGCAGGATTTCTGGTGTTCTGCACTCTCATTGCAAGTCTTTTGGCAGGTGGATGCAGAGATAACAGCAATTCCACTCTTGGGTGCCATATTATTAATACTCCCTGGCATCTATGAATAACTTCATCTTTCAGCCATGTCTGATTCTGCCATAGATAAGCAGAACTTACCTTTGTATAGAATAAAGCTGTATATGATTTAATGAGAAAAATATTAATAAATATCTGTTATGTTGATGTCTTTTCAAGAGGATATCAAGAAATATAACACTGGTATTTTGCTTATTAAAATGCACATAAAATGGATGTTTGCTTTTGAAGTTAAACAATAATGCTGCAAAATAACCTGTGTAAATCACATCCCTTCTTACTATACTTGCTAACCAGAAAATCATTAACATGGATTTTCTGACAGTTAAAATAGGCAGATACATATTTATCAGTCTTAAATCAAGCAGGTATATAGCATAATGCAAGCACACAGGCTCAACAGAAGAAGGAATACATTAATCAATAAGAAACAATGAAGATATTTTGGTGACAGCAAACAACACAGACCCAGGAATACAGTATATTCTATCAGAATAGAATTTAGTGTGTGATAATAGACAAAGTAAGCAACGCTTTGGCATTATCAGCCACTAGCTGTGTGACTTAACAAGTTACTTAGCCAGCCTGGGACTCTGTTTTCTTATTTGTTAAATGAAGGTAATAAGACCTACTTAGCACAAGGTATGTGGATTAAATGAGATAAATGTATATAAGAATTGTCCAATATTATACCTCACATACAGTTTCTAATCATTAAAGAACTATTAGTTGTCTTTTTGCTTTATAAATCCTCAAAACCCTTGTTCAGGGACCAATCCTTTTCTGAACAGACATTATGTACCATGCATAGAATCAAGCTTTTTTCACGCATTACCTAGGTGATGGTGTTCTAGATAAAACTTAAAACAATGTGGGATATATTATTAACATTTTATAGATGAAGACACATATTTAGAAAATTTCAGTAACTCATACAAGGTCTTACAGCTAAAAAACAACAAAGCTAGGATTTCTGACCTCAAAATCAAATAGTTAAGGCTCAACATAATCTCAGAAATTGATAAAGCATATATTTTTTGGACTTGATCATTTTATATATCATTTCCCTAATCCTTAAAATATGAAAAAGAAAGAAATCTCCAGACCTTCCTCCTCCATGTTCAACTTTTCCTGCTCCCATCATGTAAAATTAACCAGGCAATATTGTCTGAGCAAACTTGTCCAACCTGCAGCCTGCAGGCCACATGCAACCCAGGACAGCTTTCAAAGAGGCCCAACACAAATTCGTACACTTTCTTAAAATATTATGAGATGTTTTTTTCTCAGAAGCTATTGTTGTTAGTGTATTTTATGTGTGATCCAAGACAATTCTTCTTCCAGTGTGGCCCAGTGAAGCCAAAAGATTGGACATACTCCTGGAAGGTAAGCCAAAACTGAATGTCCCAAGATACATTGACCAATGGGGGCACCTGCATGGTTTCCATGCAGTCACAACTTCTCTTGCAGCTACCATCACCATTTTGCTGAGTGCATGACCAACATTTCTCCTAGGCCAGGAGGAAAAAGAAAAAAAAAGTTTCTTCTGTTAAACCATCTAACAAAAATGAGATATAATATGCAAATGCTTGTATCTCTAATCCTTAAGGTTTCTGGTTTTTTTTTTCACCAAGGGAAAAGAATATCTAGCTAACCAAGCATGGAAAAATCACAGAACAAAGACTAAACCCTAACAAAATTATTCAACCTGACTTTATCCAAAAATGTTTAACAAAAATACTGATTGGAATATTGTGACTATTCCAGAAAGATCCTCAGTTACTTGTTGCTAATGATGCTAATGAAAACAGCTACCACTTATTGTGGAACTATTACAAGCCAGACACACAAAAAAGCAACTTGCCCAAGTAGATACAACTAGTAAGAAGGAGAAGTGAGAATTAAAACAAATGCTGTATAACTCCAAAACTTATACTCTAACCAGGAGGCAATGTTGCCTGTGCTCTTCAGTCACATAATACACTTATAGGAAACCCTCCTGTATCCCTGACACTACCACAACTAACATCTGCAAAAATGAATGATTTTATTTGCTTGTTTTGGCTTACAAATAATTGACATATACTGTCTCACTTTATCTGAAGGTGCCCCAGTTCTTCTTTTCAAGGTAAGCAAGCATCAGGATGTTTTACTCTGTATTCTACTTCCACCAAACTGAAAGCACAGTGCCATGAATCCCTTCACTCCCAGAAATTAAGCATGAATACAAAATATTCTGTAATTTTTGTACCATATCACTTCCCACATAAGCATATTATATCTGTAATAAAGCATCACCAATATTCACCAATTATCCACCCCAGATATTACAAATTAATCAAATGTATTCTAACCCAGGAAGGAAATTTAAAGAACAAAAAGCAACTATCTGACTTGGCATTTGACCAGAATCTTCAGGTTAAATAAATTCAATTAAGAATTTTACTCTTGCAAAATGACCTTGATGTTATAATCATCTTGGTCTATCTTTAAGAGTTTCTGTGAAAATATACTTAAATTTTGAAAAAGAAATTGAGGTTCCTAATGCTAGGCAAATACATTAAAAACAAATAAAACTAACTGCCATTGACATTTGTCAATCAAGGCCTTGTCATCCAGAATCTTTAATGAGGTAGGAAATATTTTATTGAGTTCAGAGTAATTTTCAAAAATCAAGCAGTAGACAAAAAAGCAAATGAACCAGCAACGAGAAAGTAAAACTCCATAATTAATAATTTGGTTACAATATTGATTTAAACTTTAATTCAGATGAGTAGAAAGCCTTATAAATAATTGTTACTGAAGCAAAACAAGTCCCTTCGCCACTTTTGTCGTACATTTGATAAACACCAATTTATCTGACCATAAGCTATCCTTATGGGTCATTAAGTCATTTTAAAAGATCAAATTAATTATGCTGTCCAGATATTTTGGAGATGTTTATTCAGTCGCTAAGCACTTCCGAAACTTCTATTTTTCTTCCTAAGAACAAAGTCATACATGTTATGGAGCCTGCCTTTAAAGAACTCATAGTCCAATGATACATATACATATGAATATAGCTCAGTTTTTATCTTCTAACCTGACTAGACGTATCTTACAAACACAAATGAAGAAAACAACGTTTGCAAATTCTAAGACCTATTTTTATTACCACTCACTGGATGATGTTCTTTTACTCTGTGACCAGAACTCATGGAAATAAACCACTCAGATTCTTGCAATAAGCTTGCTTTGGTCTCAAGAACTTGAAGTATTTTTAATAGTGTGAAGTGAGATAAATCTATTTTAGATATAATACTCTAATTTCTACATCAAAGTCCAAACATGTTGAATTTACATGCAGTCAGTCCTGTTGACAACATGATGCAAACTGCTTTTCTGGGGATAAAGGGCCATCCGCAAATATATATTTAATTCCAGCTTCCAGCTGTAGTTACTGGCAAAGAAGTAAAATATATAGAAATTTTGTTTAAATGGATTTGCTAAATTCTATGCTGTATATGTGGATCCACAATAAATCAACAAAATGAAAGGATTAAGCACATTCTTTTACATATATTGTATCATGTATATGTGTATGCTCAGGTAGATAAATGAGTCTGTGGTAATAAGCAGTTAGAATCATATGCATTTCTGTCTACATTTTATGCTTGATGGAAAATAGGTATGGAGATTTGATATAAGGTGTGTTTAAAACATCTGCATGGCTTCTGAACTTTCTCTTCTCCCTTCCTTTTCCATCATATCTACCCGTCTTTGAACTAAGAATTCTTGAATTTCTTCAAAACTGAGTGCGGATCATGTTCTTTGGGGGGGGCGGAAATAGGATGAGGGCAAATAGGAGATACAGGTCCTCTTGAACATATACCCTTGAACCTATACCCCCTTGAACCTATATCCCCTTGAACCTATACTCCCAGTACCTTCAATTGGACAGGCAGATGGCCACACATTATGGTTTACCAACACTAACTATAGGGAGATCTAGAGAAATCAACTCCAATTTCCAATATAGAAAACTAGATAATGTTGTCTAAATTTTTAGCATTAAATTTGGAAGAAAATAATAATTATATTATAAATTGCTGACCGACACATCTTTAAATGTATTATTTTTACTGGGGAGTTATTTAAAAAATATATTAAAATGTTTCCAATTTACTCATTTATTTTCTGAATATTCAGCTTCCTATGGACATCAACAATAACATAACTTTCTGTAGGAGCAATAAATCAAGAATGAGTATCTTTGCTCATACTAAGGAAATAAATTGGAGAGTACATTGCAAGGTATAAACATAGAAGAATTTCCATTATATGCAATATACCATATAGCTATAATTACCTCAGAGTTACATAACCCTTCCATATTCCTGAAAGTCCAAGGAAGAACTTGATTTTCAATAGAAATTCTGCAGAATCTTAAGCTTCTTTCTGCTCATGGTATTGAAAAGAGCCTAGTGGGTATGCTGACATCCATTTGTCTGACTCCCCAAGATCCATTCCTATATTAAGCCATCAGACAGTAAAACACATTTACCACATTATCTCAGCCCTTCAAAGAATTGCTTTCACTGAGACACAACTTAATGTAATGTTCTTATCCTCTATTGAGGGTCGATACAGGAACCATTAGTTTGGACAGTGTTTCTTTATGTTTGAAGATTTTATTCCTAGATGTTCTCTGTATAACAACTCAGAAAGCAAATTTATTTTTTCCCAAGAAAAAATATTTCCTTGTATCTTTTTATTGTCAAAAAATTAAAAATAGTAAACTTCCCTGCATTTCTATTTTTATTTTCCTTAACATCTGAAAACTCAAAACCAAATCTCTTTGCTGTTATTATCTTGTTTTGGCTTAACCCAGGAAATAGAATATATTTAATCAGGGTGCAAAAAAAAAATTGTCTACTCTTAACAGATACAATACAATGTACCTCTTAATAAAATGAATTAGCATTTCCTTAAGACACCAGGGTAGTGGCTGAAATGAAGTAATTTTCTTTATCCAGGGATTAAACCATATTATATTTTACTACAACTTTCCACTGATACATTGTGGAAATAAAATATCAAATTCAACTACTTATTCCCACGATGGCATTTCAAATGTTGTGTCATGTGAGAAATGACTTGCACTTAATAGGCAGGTACTGAACTAAGTTGAGGCAAAGTGCAAAGTGTACTACAGATTCAGGACAATTCAAATAATGAGACAATTTCACTAAATTTATAACCAAAAGTGTTGCATGGTTCCTTGCAAGTTAGGCAATGTGATTCCTAAAAATAGCTGGAATAGGAAAACCTCCACATTCGTCATATGTAAGAAAATTAGAAATATACTCTGACCACTGAAAACAGGTTTTTCCATAGTTCTCCTCTCTTTTCCTAACATTGCCTTGTTGTGTTAGTGTGGTGTAACCTGTTCAGCTGGAGCTTCTCCACTTAAAAGAGCTATTTGGAAGATCCCCAGTGGTTCTCACTGAATTTCAACTCAAGACTAAAAATGAGACAAGATAACTCAAATATTCCTTATTCATCATAGCTAATGTGAAATTTAGTTTAGAAGTGAAAGGTGGAAGAGATAAAAAGTACACTAACTCCAAATTACATTTTATCGGATAATCAAAACAGCATCTATCATATCGTGGCATCTTTGACTTGTTGAATTGAATAAAGATAACAGTCACATGAGCTATCATGATTAAAAAAACGCCTTAAGTGGGGATTAAATATGCAACCCCCCATGTTTGTGGGCAAACAATTCATGACACTAACTGACAAAGCGCCATCAGCTAGACCAGCCCTGGAAGTCAACTCAAAGTTATTACTGCTGTATTAACCTAGCTACATTAAAATGCACTTTTTCTCCATATACTTGAGGCCATATAAATATTACCTGTGGAAGTTATAACAAATTAATGAGAACCCTGATAAACATGACACATGTTTGACAGATTGGACACATCTATATCTGCAGTTTCCAGGACTATCACTAAAACTAAAATAAATCAATAAACATGGATAAGATACAGGGCAAAGCAAATTAGAATATTAACCAGAGCACCTAAGGCATATCAATAAAGACATAGAGAAGGTGGAAATATGATTCATGAGTGGTAACTGTTTTAGTAAAGGAAGATAGTTGAAACTTGAAGAACTGCATGGGAAAAACAAAACTGAAGAAGACAATTTTAATCAGAGAATGCCAAGAGACTCAGTAACTGGAAGTGCAGATACTTGTATAGGAGGAAATAAAAAAAATGGGTCTCAAAAAGAGAAAATGTGTTCAAAGTCTTTACAAAGAGATTTCAGCCCTCATATATTCTCCTGCAACATGCAGAAATATGGAATAAGTTTCTAGAAAATTTGAAAAATGTTAACCTGTGGATATGAGGCTGCACAGATGAGAGCAAGAATATTACACCATTATGAAAACAGGAAAATTAACTGAATTTTGCATTCTAAAAGTAGACTCCCAGCCCACTTCTCATGCTCTGCTCCTAGAATCCAAACAGCCAAGTTTATACTCCTTTCCTGGGCAATAGATTATAATAGTCAACCACAGGTAGTCTGATCAGAACCAGAAAACAGATTTACAGATACTGACATTGGGCTTATCCAAATGACATAGCCAAGTTCCTACTTGATAATATCACAGAAAAATGACATACTTTGCACAAAAAGAGCTCACAAGTATTTGTTAAGTTCTAAGTCTTATAAAGAAATAGGCTATCAAAACATCACAAGATTTTGAAAAACATCCTTCAATGAAAAACAGAAAAGGAATACAGAAGGAAAATAAAAAATAAAAAAGAGAATACTAATGATAAAGCTGTAGTATTTTCTTCTGCTCTCTCCAGTAGCTTGGAGAGAAAGTACTCTTCCGAGGTACTGGAGAGAGCAAAAGGAAACACTAAAAGTTTATCGTTAATGTTGTCAGAGATAATAGAAGTTATTGCAATGACAATATAAAAGTAAATGGCTATAAATTGAAACAGAGAACAAAAAAGAAAATATAACAGGACAGCGGAAATAAGAAATTCAAGAGAAAGGTTGAAGTTTAAATTTAGAAATTATCAGACACTCAGAGCCAAAAAGAAAATAACTAAAAAATATAAAAAAGAAGGAAAATTATAGATCAATCCAGATATTCCAACATTCAAATAATTAGAGCTCTAACATCTAGAAACAAAGCCTTAAAAAAGTAGAGGGCAGTTAATTATCGAAGAAATACTAGAAAAAAATTTCCCAAAAGAAATTGAGTTTCCAAACTGAAAAGATCCCCTGGGCACCCAGGACAATGAATGAAGAAGATCCAAGCCAACATAATTATTATGAAATTTTTAAATAATAAAGATGATGGAAACATTCTAGAAGCATCTAGGGAGATAAATAGATCACAAACAAAGAATCAGGAATCAGAATGATATGTGACTTCTCAGTAGCAACACTGAAACCCAAAAGACAACGAAGGGATGGTTTCAACATTTTAATCTGAGGGAACATAATTTCTAATATCAAATTTTATTCAAAACCAAATTATTAAGTACATGTAGCATGAACTAAAGACATTTTCAGGCTGTGGAATTAAATAGTAACAAATAAAAACAATATATTATTATAAATAAATAAAAAATGTATTCTCACCGTCTCAGGAAGATACAAATTAATATGCTCTACCAACCATAGTAAATAAAAAGACAGAAAGCCTTGGCGTGGCACTACCAACCTCTCACCCAATATCCGCTCCTTCTCTTCCATAGGAGTGCAACTTGAGTTTAGTCCAGATAGCAATGCCCAAACAAAAGGCTGCATCAGAATCCCCTATTTCATTTCACAAGGCATGGGGGATAACATCTAAGCTGAGACTTCCTTTCCTTTCCTTTCCTTTCCTCTTCCCTTTTCCTTTCCCCTTCCCCTTTCTCTTCCCCTTCCTTTTTTTGAGACGGAGTCTCACTCTGTAGCCCAGGCTGGAGTGCAGTGGCGCCATCTTGGCTCACTGCAACCTGCGCCATCTTGGCTCACTGCAACCTCCGCCTCCCGGGTTTAAGCAATTTTCTGCCTCCGCCTCCCGAGTAGCTGGGATAACAGGCACCCGCCACCATGCCCGGCTAATTTTTTGGTGTATTTTTAGTAGAGACGGGGTTTCACCATCTTTCCGGCTGGTCTTGAGCGCCTGACTTCATGATCCACCGGCCTCGGCCTCCCTAAGTGCTGAGATTACAGGCGTGAGCCACCGTGCCTGGCCTAAGCTGACACTTTCAAATAGTTCCTTCAAAGAGAGACCAACAGCTGACAAGAACTGTTTGACTTATCTCTACCTCTTCTCCCACTTCCTGCTTTGAATATACAAGTGACATCTAAGATCCAGCAAACATTTCAAGACTTTCAGAAGAGAAGCCATTCCTGAGTATTCTGTCACAGAGAAAGGGAAGGAGCCAGACTCCCTGATGACTTTTTGGAGCTATTGTAACTGCATAGAACTAGCTCTCTACTACTTCTATATCAGCCAAAAGTCAATATATTACTTGTTTAAGCCATTGCTGTTTTGGTGTCTCTTAGGAGCAGTCAAGTACAATTTATAACCAATACATTTGAATCCAGGAAGTGGGCTTTATCAGATCAGTGAGTCAAAGAAAATTCTTAGAATGACAGGGAGAAAATTTGCAAGATGACAATAGTATACCTGAGCACATTGGAGCAAGTTCCTCCCAGGGAAAATTGAACGCATAGATTGACTGATGCTTCTGACATATTAAGAGGTGTTTGTTGCTATCAGTGAATTTATGTATAAAACTAAGCAAACAAACACACAATGCAATTAACGCCAATAAAAACAAAATGTGGACCAGGTATGGTGTCTCACGCCTATAATCCCAGCACTTTGGGAGGCTGAGCGGGTAGATCACTGAGGTCCAGAGTTCAAGACCAGCCTGGCCAACATGATTAAACACCGTCTCTACTAAAAATACAAAAAACAAATAAATAAAATAAAAATAAAAATAGCCGGGCGTCATGGCATATGCCTGTAATCCCAGCTATTTGGGAGGCTGAGGCAGGAGAATCACTGGAACCCAGGAAGTGGAGGCTGGGATGAGCCAAGATTGTGCCAAAAAATTTGTGTGGAAAATAAAATAATTGTATGATGTGTAATTTCATTGTGAACAATACTTAATAACAAGAGTCATCATCTATAAAATTAAGGTTGTGTTTCTCAACTGGAGGTAATTTTGCACCCCAAGGGATATTTGGTGATTTCTAGAGACATTTTTTGTTATCACAATGTGGGAATGTGCTGCTAGCATCTAGTGGGTAGATGCTAGGAAGGCTGATAAACATTCTACAATGCATAACCACAGTCCTTCACAACAACGAACTATCCAGCTCAAAATGTCAGTAGTGCAGACACTGAGAAACCCTGGAAAATGGATATACATTAGAAACTCAGAGCAATTATTTAAACAAAAATTACAGTTTTGAGAAGATATAGAAGTGTAGGCATGTGGGAGTGTGTATGTATGTATAAAACAGAGTTAGAGTAAGAGAGTTAAAGCTCATCTTTCTTAGCACAAAAATCAATTTGTATCTTAAATTTGAAAATCAAAAATCTCATGTACCCCATAAATATATACACCTACTATGTACCTACAAAAATTAAAAAAATATCAAAAAGTGAAAAAAAATATTTAAGTGTATTGCTTAAAAATATGAAGGCAAATAACTATTCAAACAGCTAAAAGGGATGAATGTGGCTGCTTCCATGCAGTGGGAGTACAGAGTGGGGAGGAATAGGGCAAGGTGTGCTATTGCAGTTTATTGCAAACTACTTAATAATATTTGAATTTTTTAACCAAAATAATTAGGTTTATATTTTTAATAAACTGTATTAGTGTATTAAGAAGAAAATTTGGAAAATAAAACAATATGAATTATAAAGGCAGTTTTTTTATTCAAAAGCAGTGCAAATGTAATTGTCTTGGTTAAAGAAGTTTCTCAGGTGTGAAGAACAACATTCTTTATCTTTTATCACCTTTGGCTTGGTCATTTAATGAGACACTCAGCTCAGCCATCTTGTCTATTTTGCTTATCATGTCTCTTCAGTGCCCTCCATAGGGCCAAAAACAGAGCATTGATCAATACACAGTTTGTAAAATTGAGGCAAAGTTTTAATATTTTTTCCATATAAGGTACACTCATAAATAAGGACAGGTTGAACACACCAAACAAGAAGAGTGAAATTATATGAATAAATAATTCACAAATAAATGCACATATGCATAAATATATGAAAGCTTATCTAAAATTATTTATAGTCATGAACATTAAAACAATAATTTTTATAGGTTTTCATTGAGATTGGCAATTTGGTAAAGGGTAAAAAAGAATATTGGCAGTGAATTGGGGAATTCACCTCTTTATTTTGAAATCAGTAATTCTGCTTTGCCTAATATGTTTTAAGGTAATAAATGGACAAGATTTTAAAGATTTATATAAAAGTATACTTACCTCAGGATTTTATGGAAGTAAAAACATCTTAGATATCTAAGAATATGAAATAAATTTAGGTTAATATATTATGGTATATGCATATACCAAGACAATCTTAGATTTGTATTGACATGTATAGATGTTCACAATATATTAAAAGAGAAATAAAATACACAAAGTGTTTGTGTATGTATGTGTATAAATATACATAATCGCATGTCTAGAAACATATATGCAAAAGCATACTATAGTAGTTTTTCTCTGGGTAGGGAATTTTAGGCAATTATCATTCTCTCCATACTTCATTAGCTTTTTGGTTACTCATAATAATAATCCGCTAGGGGCCATGGCTCATGCCTGTAATCCCACCACCTTGGATTGCTTGAATACAGAAGTTAGAGACCAGCCTGTACAACACAGTGAGACCCTGTCTACAAAATTTTTTTAAAACAATTAGCTGGTGATATGGTTTGGCTGCATTCCCACCCAAATCTCCTCTTGAATTGTAACTCTCACAATTCCCACATGTCCCAGGAGGAACTCGGTGGGAGGTGATTGAACTGTGGGGGCAGATCTTTCCTGCGCCCTTCTTGTGATAGTAAATGAGTCTCACATGATCTGATGGTTTTAAAAACGGGAGTTTCCCTGCACAAGCTCGCTCTCTCTCTCTCTCTCTTTGCCATAAGTCCAATTAAATCTCTTTCTTCTTTAAATTGCCCAGTCTCAGGTATATCTTTATCAGCAGCATGAAAACAGCTGGATTAGCTGGGTGTGGTGGTGCAAGCCTGCAGTCCCAGCTACTGGTGAGGCTGAGGTGGGAAGAACACTTGAGCCTAGAAGGCTGAGGCTACAGTGAGCTATAATTGCACCTCTGCACTCAGCCTGGGGCACAGAAAGAGACTCTGTCTGAAAAACCAAACAAAGATATGTTTGTGTAAAATTTTTTAGAATACTATTGTTTCGAAAAATATAAAAATCTGTATTTCACAGAGGGCCCACCACCAAATTTTCAAAGTGAGAGACTCTTAGTTGTTCTCAACTAAAATACGGCACAGAGGCAACTGATACACCCTGAGCCCAAAGAGCACATCCTCCAGCTCTCCTGCCCATTTCCCCAGGTCTCTGTCTGATTTCCTCTCCTGCCTGTACATGGCCTGTGGAATCACTTTGTGGAATTTAACCTATTGCAATTTTGCAACACTATAACTTATACATTTAATAACAAAAAATTTTTAAAAGTGGTGTCCTGTTACCAAGATAATAAATAATACTGAGTGAAGTGTATTTTCATTCACTAAAGGTACTTTTGCTAGGAGAGCACAGATCTATATAATTCACACACACACACACACACACACGAAGTGTTCTCTATTCAACAAATTTTTAAGAAAATAGGTAGTGAACAAAACTGCCCCTAAAATTGGCCTATTAAATTATCTGAACTTTGTATTAGAAGTTTGGTGTATAGAGAATTCCATTGCCTAAGGAAAAAAAAAATACAATCAAGAATGTATTCACATTAGATCCACCTCTAAAATTTGTGGGACCCAGAGCAAGAATATAAATTTAAGCCTATGTATCATAGGTCTAAATATTTAAAAGTTATAAACCAAGCTAACATATTGTTAAATAAAAAATGATTTTTCTTCTAGTTTGACAAATTCACTTTCACAATTTTTAAATGAAAATATATGTATACACTATGTTCTTTGTGTGACTGAAAAGACAAAATATCACAGATGATTTAACCGAAACCACAAATTGTTTTTATAAGCTACTAGAACATTATTTTCTTCCACTGACAATATCGAAGAATTAAAACATAAAATGTAATTGTACTCAAAGAATTCAAGCATTGAATATATTTTCATCAAACACATAAATTAAAGTAAATATCAATAATTTAAAAATTCATATAGTAATTCAGTGTGTTTAATGTTACAAATTGTTTCTCAGCTACCAGGTAAGTGACACAAATTTTATTTTAATCATGAGTGTCTCCAGAATTAGATCTCTCAGATATTTGTGGAGGGGGGTTGGTGGATCAATACAAAGCATTTTTTACATTACTTTTTAGTATGTATTTTTAAAAGTTTCTGTTTTCCCCTCTGTCATTGCCTAAGCACTATTTAATAGAGTGCATATAAAGGACATTGATATTTGCATATTCATAATAACTTCAGTGAGAAAGAATTTTAGAAAGAATTCTTTTTCTTTAGGCAAAGGAATTATCTAATTATACAACTGAATTTATAACTATTTTCAGATAATTTGATTAAGATGCCAAATAAATTATTGTACTATGAAGTGTTTTTGTTTTAAACCTATAGTTTTTCATTACTTGGTTTTACATTTAGGATTTTTCTAGTGCTTATTAAAATATTTTATTATTCTATTATAAGCATCATGAGAATACAATTTATGCTACTGAAATGCATTGGTGATCTATTATAGAATTGCCTGCTACTAAGCCCCGGTTTTATAGGATCATAATAAAACACACAAAAAGATACACAGAGAACATATTTATTGATAACATTGAAATTCTGTATTCACCCTCTCTCTTCTCCCTTCTTCTTATTCTGCCTCTAACTAACCAGACTTCGTAATTAAGAGGGAAAGGAATGATTAGAAAACAGAAATTGTTTCAGAGCATCTGTTTCCCCATATTGTTTCTAATTTTTGATCAATACTCTTTCAGTATCCTCTTTCCTATTTTCTTACAAGAATTTCACATTGCCATCAAAGCTCAAAGATATCAGCAACAACCTAGGATTTTTTTTCTTTAAAGAATAGTAAAAACTCCCTTAGATCAATGAGTCAAATGCTTGGAGACATGTGGCTTTGTCTCTACCCTCCTCCCCACCCATCATTCCCACCCACCCTAATACAACGGCATCTACTTTGAAATCTGGCATTCAAAGACTTTATCAAAGCACCTAAGGCAGTAAGCAATTTGCCTATACAGTGCTATATATCGCTGTATTAAAGTAGTAACTAGAAAGGATAGAAACTTTGACATTATTGAGGCTTTGTCTAAAACTCACAGGGACCATCAATGGAAAACTACAAAATTAATTAAATCAATTACTCATTTCCTCTTCTACGACAACAAATAATTGATTTGACCTTTGGTTTACTAAATTGGCTTAATCTATGTTTCTACGATGTTGAAATATCAGCTCATCAAGAAAAATTAAATTGGTTAACAGTACACAGTTAAAAGTTTCAGTCGAAGTTTAGGGCTGAAGTAACTAAATAAGCCGTGTTCTCTGTGCTTTTTTTGTTTGTTTTTCCTTATAGGGCTCACTGTTTGAGTGGTCTCAGACAGTTTGAGTTGTCAGTTGGAGTACAGTTCCAAGAACCTGGAAAACTTCAAAACAATGTTCAGTTCTATCTGGCCACATTTGAGTCATAACTTCAAAAAAAAATTCATATCAGAGGTTTTTTTTCTATTATTTACTTTTCTTACATTCCATAGCCCTCTGTATTTAGCATTCTTTGCCATAGATTTAAATCTATCTCAGGTCTATACACATTCTTCTACACATAAGTATATACCTAATGTGTTTAATTCATTAAAAGAAAACTCACACACCAAAGAAAGTTATCTTATTCTATTCCAGATATATAAAAAGAAGAGTAAACTGTATTCTGTATCATTATGACTAACCAACATTAGTTGAGCTTGTTACACTCAACTCATTTAATCATCAAAGCGACACCAGGAGGTGGGTTTATTTGTTATCTCCGTTTCACAGTAAGGAACCCAATGCACAGAGAAATTAGGTAGCTCCTTTGTATAGTCCACTAGAGTTGCTGTAACAAACAACAGACTACATGGCATAAACAACAGAAATTTATTTTTTCACAGTTCTGGAGGCTAGAAGTCCAAGATAAAAGTTCCGGCTAATTCAGTGTCTGGTAAAGGATCCCTGCCTAGCTTAACAGAGAGCTGCCAGCTTGCTGAGTCTTAACATGGCTTTTCCTCTGTGGTGTGTGGAGAGAAAGAGAGAGAGCAGGCAAGCTCTCTCTTACAGACACACTAATCCTATCAGACCAGGGCCCCACACTTGTGATCGTATTTAATCTTAATCACTTCCTTAAAGACCCAATCTTCAAGTACAGCCACCCTGGGGGTTAGGGCTTCAATATGAATTTCGGGGCAGGGAAACACAAAGATTCAGTTTATAACACTCCTTAAGGTTACACAGTTAATGAGTTGTAGACCATGATTGAAACCCCAGCAGTCAGACACCACAGCCTGAGCTATTAACCATATTTGATATGGTTTGGCTGTGTTCCCACCCAAATTTCATCCTTCACTGTAGCTCCTATAATCTCCAAGTGTCCTGGGAAGGACCCCATGGGAGATAATTGAATCATGGGAGTTTTGTTGTTTTTTTGTTTTGTTTTGTTTTGTTTTACTGTGCTAGTCTCATGATAGAGAATAAGTGTCATGAGAGCTGATGGTTTTATAAAAGGGCAGTTCCCCTGCACATGCTTTCTTGCCTGCCACCATGTAGAATGTGACTTTGCTCCTCCTTTGCCTTCCACCATGATTATGAGACCTCCCCTGCCATGTGAAACTGTGAGTCCATCAAACCTCTTTTTCTCTGTAAATTACTCAGTCTTGGGTATGTCTTTATTAGCAGCATGATAACAGACTAATATAATATTTATCCAACTTTTATTGAGCTCTTTACAGCCAAGCCTTCACTAGATGTTAAGTAGATTAAGAGTCAGTCATCAATAGCATAAAAGTATGAGATGAGTGCAAATACATCTTGTTATGTTTCTCTCTTTACAGTTTTATTATCCTAAAGAATAAATTATTCCCATGACTATTTTCCTCAATTTCAAAACTTTCACTTTTTTCATAAATATGCAAAGTTGTCAAAAGGGTTTCAATCAAGATTTAATCCAGTATCTAAAATATGTTATATCCCATTAGCAACCTACTACTGAATGGTGCCATAGATTATGCCTGACTGGATACTTCATTTTCTATTGTAGTGAACGTTGCACCATAGTTTCTCAAATTCCTTTTAATTGTCATTAACAATTGCATTTCTATTCACAGAGCATTTGATTGCCCTTTTTTCTGCCAGTTCTCAAACTTTTAAAATAAAAGGCTATTTCTCCAAGTAATATATATGTCAATTCTCTCGTTAGCAAAAATCATTTAAGAACACAGAAATAAGTTTATTTTTCATACCATCTAGAAAAAGCCTATGAGCCAATCACCATTATTGTATGGTTAAACCAAATTGTCCTTCATGCTTCATAAATACTATTGCCAATCTTCATTTCCTTTGTTGATTCTGACCTTCCTATTTTTCAGTCATGTTCTCTAACTGGCATTGACATTAATTCTACAAAAAGAACTAGCTCATGTAAAACAGCTGAAATCCTAACATAATTTTCAGACCATTTTATTATACCCTGAAAAACAAGTGTATGGTACTAGAGAAAGCAATAGAATTGTATTTCAGCACAAATAATAATGGGTAAACATAATATTTCCTGATGGATATTATTTTAAAATTTAAGTTATAAAAACTATGAAGTCTTCTCTCATGGGACTATTAAAAGCTTTCATTTTCATTAGTACGTAGCCATATGCATGGTGACACCCACAGTTCACACTATGCTTATGGCTATGTACTAATGAAAATGAAAGCTTTTAATAGTCCCATGAGAGAAGACTTCATAGTTTTTATAAATTATTCAATGCCTTACCATGGCATGAATGATCTGATAGTCTCTAACTCTTCAAACTGCTTTCCTTTAGCTCCTCTTCTCTCTTGTTCTCTTTATCCACATCGAATTCTTGCTCTTTCTCCACAAATTCCTCCTCAGGGCCTTGGTACTTACCATTCCTTCAGCCTAGAAGGCTCTTCCCAAGACTGATTCATTCCCCACATCCTCCAGGACCCTGCCCAAATATCACGTAATCAGAGAACCCCTTGCTCACCACTGCTATTGAAAACCACACCTCTACCAATATGTCTCCCATGCCTGGTTTTATTTTCTTCATGATGAAGAACAGCAAGCTCTCCACACTGCCTCCAACCAGAACACTGCTCCATGCTTGTATGTATTTTGTTCCTTCGTTCACTTCAGAAGCTCCCTCTTGAAAATTTCCCTAACCTCATAAATACCTAATAAAATCCTATTCATCCTTAGAAAACTAGATCAAATGCTCCCCCTTCCAGAACATGTTCATTGTTGGTATTGTATAAAAGTTATTTGTGTACAGATCTATCTTCCTGATGAGATAGCAAACTCCTGAAGAATGGGAACAGCTTCATTCATTGCTTCTTCATTTTGTTTTTGTTGCTTAAATAAGACCTTAAAGATGTATTCAATACATAGCAAAGTTAACATTGGTCTTGCCTA
Source organism: Macaca thibetana thibetana (assembly GCF_024542745.1). Taxonomy (NCBI): domain Eukaryota; kingdom Metazoa; phylum Chordata; class Mammalia; order Primates; family Cercopithecidae; genus Macaca; species Macaca thibetana. Next base: position 50,396,739 of record NC_065590.1, read on the forward strand.
TTATTTTTTGGTTTGTTAAGACTCTTACTGGTTCAATCATGATATAAAGTAATGTAAACAAATATGGGAAAATGTGATATTGAAAGGCAAATGATTTGGCTTCTAAACTCTTCTCTATGCCTGATGTCCTTAGGCAAGTCATTTAGTGTTTCCATGCCATAGCTTATTCTTATATCATTTAGTGATAGAAACTGTTCCCAACTATTCCACAGTAATATTCCTAAGATAAAATTAAATAAGATTGTATAAGTGCTTCAAAATACTTTTAAAGAAGTGTATAAATAAAAGTCACTACCATTTAAAGTTCACCTGCACTTTAAAAAAATTAATCCCTGATGATGAAAAGTAGTAGACATGCTTCTTGCTTGCAAATACCTGAAGTCTACTCTAGCTGATTAGACAGAAAGTAATTTTATTGAAAGACTCATTCGTAGCTCGAGAAACACTGGAAAGATGTAAAAAAATGGGAGAAATCAAGAAACCAAAGTATAGCCAAGATCGTCTGAATGGATGCTGCCATCTCTAGACACTCACCCACTTAGCAGTGGACACTTCTACCTCTGAAAACACCATGACAAGTCTGTGCATAAACTCTCCTCCCATTCTTAGAATGATTCCCTTATATTAAAATTTTTATTTGTAATATCCAATTAGCCAAGGCTATGGGACTTGTCTACAAGCCTAAGAAGTCAAATAATTATTTGCTTCCTTCACTTTTGTTGTGAGAGGGTCCTGCTTACCTCCATTGTTAGGGTTAGCCCATAATAAGAAAGATGATCAAAAGCCTTTTCTGCATCTATTGAGATAATCATGTGGTTCTTGTCTTTGGTTCTGTTTATATGCTGGATTATGTTTATTGATTTGCGAATGTTGAACCAGCCTTGCATCCCAGGGATGAAGCCCACTTGATCATGGTGAATAAGCTTTTTGATATGCTGCTGAATCCGGTTTGCCAGTATTTTATTGAGGATTTTTGCATCGATGTTCATCAGGGATTTTGGTCTGAAATTCTCTTTTTTTGTTGTGTCTCTGCCAGGCTTTGGTATCAGGATGATGTTGGCCTCATAAAATGAGTTAGGGAGGATTCCCTCTTTTTCTATTGATTGGAATAGTTTCAGAAGGAATGCTACCAGCTCCTCCTTGTACCTCTGGTAGAATTCAGCTGTGAATCAATCTGGTCCTGGACTTTTTTTGGTTGGTAGGCTATTAATTATTGCCTCAATTTCAGAGCCTGCTATTGGTCTATTCAGGGATTCAACTTCTTCCTGGTTTAGTCTTGGAAGAGTGTAAGTGTCCAGGAAATTATCCATTTCTTCTAGATTTTCTAGTTTATTTGCATAGAGGTGTTTATAGTATTCTCTGATGGTAGTTTGTATTTCTGTGGTGTCGGCAGTGATATCCCCTTTATCATTTTTTATTGCGTCTATTTGATTCTTCTCTCTTTTCTTCTTTATTAGTCTTGCTAGCGGTCTGTCAATTGTGTTGATCTTTTCAAAAAACCAACTCCTGGATTCATTGATTTTTTGGAGGGTTTTTTGTGTCTCTATCTCCTTCAGTTCTGCTCTGATCTTAGTTATTTCTTGCCTTCTGCTAGCTTTTGAATGTGTTTGCTCTTGCTTCTCTAGTTCTTTTAATTGTGATGTTAGAGTGTCAATTTTAGATCTTTCCTGCTTTCTCTTGTGGGCATTTAGTGCTATAAATTTCCCTCTACACACTGCTTTAAATGTGTCCCAGAGATTCTGGTATGTTGTATCTTTGTTCTCATTGGTTTCAGAGAACATCTTTATTTCTGCCTTCATTTCATTATGTACCCAGTAGTCATTTAGGAGCAGGTAAAATTCAACAGCCCTTCATACTAAAAACGCTCAATAAATTCGGTATTGATGGAACGTACCTCAAAATAATAAGAGCTATTTATGACAAACCCACAGCTAATATCATACTGAATGGGCAAAAACTGGAAAAATTCCCTTTGAAAACTGGCACAAGACAGGGATGCCCTCTCTCACCACTCCTATTCAACATAGTGTTGGAAGTTCTGGCTAGGGCAATCAGGCAAGAGAAAGAAATCAAGGGTATTCAGTTAGGAAAAGAAGAAGTCAAATTGTCCCTCTTTGCAGATGACATGATTGTATATTTAGAAAACCCCATTGTCTCAGCCCAAAATCTCCTTAAGCTGATAAGCAACTTCAGCAAAGTCTCAGGATACAAAATTAATGTGCAAAAATGACGAAATCACAAGCATTCTTATACACCAGCAACAGACAAACAGAGAGCCAAATCATGAATGAACTTCCATTCACAATTACTTCAAAGAGAATAAAATACCTAGGAATCCAACTTACAAGGGATGTAAAGGACCTCTTCAAGGAGAACTACAAACCACTGCTCAGTGAAATAAAAGAGGACATAAACAAATGGAAGAACATACCATGCTCATGGATAGGAAGAATCAATATATTAAAATCGCCATACTGCCCAAGGTTATTTATAGATTCAATGCCATCCCCATCAAGCTACCAATGAGTTTCTTCACAGAATTGGAAAAAACTGCTTTAAAGTTCATATGGAACCCAAAAAGAGCCCGCATCTCCAAGACAATCCTAAGTCAAAAGAACAAAGCTGGAGGCATCACGCTACCTGACTTCAAACTATACTACAAGGCTACAGTAACCAAAACAGCATGGTACTGGTACCAAAACAGAGATATAGACCAATGGAACAGAACAGAGTCCTCAGAAATAATACCACACATCTACAGCCATCTGATCTTTGACAAACCTGAGAGAAACAAGAAATGGGGAAAGGATTCCCTATTTAATAAATGGTGCTGGGAAAATTGGCTAGCCATAAGTAGAAAGCTGAAACTGGATCCTTTCCTTACTCCTTATACGAAAATTAATTCAAGATGGATTAGAGACTTAAATGTTAGACCTAATACCATAAAAACCCTAGAGGAAAACCTAGGTAGTACCATTCAGGACATAGGCATGGGCAAAGACTTCATGTCTAAAACACCAAAAGCAACGGCAGCAAAAGCCAAAATTGACAAATGGGATCTCCTTAAACTAAAGAGCTTCTGCACAGCAAAAGAAACTACCATCAGAGTGAAGAGGCAACCTAGAGAATGGGAGAACATTTTTGCAATCTACTCATCTGACAAAGGGCTCATATCCAGAACCTACAAAGAACTCAAACAAATTTACAAGAAAAAAACAAACAGCCCCATCAAAAAGTGGGCAAAGGAGATGAACAGACATTTCTCAAAAGAAGACATTCATACAGCCAACAGACACATGAAAAAATGCTCATCATCACTGGCCATCAGAGAAATGCAAATCAAAACCACAATGAGATACCATCTCACACCAGTTAGAATGGCGATCATTAAAAAGTCAGGAAACAACAGGTGCTGGAGAGGATGTGGAGAAATAGGAACACTTTTACACTGTTGGTGGGATTGTAAACTAGTTCAACCATTATGGAAAACAGTGTGGCGATTCCTCAAGGATCTAGAACTAGATGTACCATATGACCCAGCCATCTCATTACTGGGTATATACCCAAAGGATTATAAATCATGCTGCTATAAAGACACATGCACATGTATGTTTATTGCGGCACTATTCACAATAGCAAAGACTTGGAATCAACCCAAATGTCCATCAGTGACAGACTGGATTAAGAAAATGTGGCACATATACACCATGGAATACTATGCAGCCATAAAAAAGGATGACTTTGTGTCCTTTGTAGGGACATGGATGCAGCTGGAAACCATCATTCTTAGCAAACTATCAGAAGCACAGAAAACCAAACACCACATGTTCTCACTCATAGGTGGGAACTGAACAATGAGATCACTTGGACTTGGGAAGGGGAACATCACACACCGGGGCCTATCAGGGGAAGGGGGGAGGGGGGAGGGATTGCATTGGGAGTTATACCTGATGTAAATGACGAGTTGATGGGTGCTGACGAGTTGATGGGTGCAGCACAGCAACATGGCACAAGTATACATATGTAACAAACCTGCACGTTATGCACATGTACCCTAGAATTAAAGTATAATAATAATAAATAAATAAATAAATAAATAATAAGAAAGATGTTCAAATCCTTGGTTGCTAACAAGCCACAAACAACACAAGCCCACTTTCAAGATTCGTTTTCCCTATGGGAAGCTTTTAAAATCTTGTTAAATTTTCTATTTTGCTTGAAATAATTTGAGCTCCTTTTCGAACTTCCTTAAGTACCTATCAGGTACCCAATAAGTTTACTGGAATGAAAATAAAGAAAACATGTTTGAAAGTAAAAGAAAAAGAGTAAATCTTTAAAAATACGATTATAATAGTATGACAGACAAAGTTTCTACACATATTGGTAGCCAGGACTATGTGGAGAAATAATTTTAAATGATGCAAGATCAGAAAATGTATAAGGAGCAAATCTCCAACTGTATCAGAATCAAATTATAGACTTTTCTTTTTCACCACAATTTGAAGCTCAGTTTAAATCCTAACTGGGAACTTTATTTTGCTTAAACTTAAGAGGGATAAAGAAAAAATAGGAATTTAGCAACATTAAAGATGTCAGAATAAAAAATATCTATATATTCTAATAAATTTATATATCATCTGTGCTATAGAGCCAAAATGCAATTTTCAATATTTTTCAGAGAATCTGAATGGTTTAAATGGATTTATGTGGATCAGGAAGTAATTTTTCAACATTTTTTATTTAATATGGGTATGGCCTAGATTTTTTCCAGAGCTTATAAAAATGTGGAAAAGCGTAAGCTGTCATGTCTCCACTGCAGTGCTGAGGCACAATTTCAGTGTTTGTGAAAACAGAAGAGATGCTGTATCACCCAACACTTAGCTACTAAATAAGCTTAGACACACAGATATGCAAGAATTTGCATCCTCTTTAAAACAATTTCTCTTTTTAAGATGTTCTCTCTATAAAAAGTGAAACTTTTCTTCCAGTTCAGACAACTCAAGACTCGGGTTTGCTAGCTTTCAAAAGTGAAAATACCCAGTCTTAGAAAAAAATTCTGCTAATGCAAACCACTGGAAAGTCTAATAAGTATTATCACTCTCACTTTTTCCCCGAAGAGATTCAGCACAATTATTGCTAGAATTTGCCCTAGATTTTTAGTTAGCTGCTGCAAGAGAAAAATAATACTGTCAACGGAGTTAATTAAAACTCATGTTAATAAACTACAGTAGAGTGAAACAAAAAATATTGCCAATGGTTTTCAATACTTTTCATTAGAGCAATTACATTTATTTTTAAACATATATAACCCCAAGTGACACCATCCCTAATTTCCATTTGAGTTCTTTTTCGAAGAAGACCCATTAATTTATGTCCTGATGTTAATCCAAACAGCCTACGAAGATAAACTTACCATGTCAAGACCTGATAATGCCTCCATGGTTGATAGTATACTTCTAGGCATACTATATTTCCCTTCAATTTTCACTTATTAATTTCAGAGATAGGATTCTGTTTTCTACCTCTTTTTGTTCTTCTTACAAATATATACTGGGTTTATTTAAAATTTTAGAGAAATGTTTTCTATATAATAGGAATCCCAAACAAGTTATGTCTCAATTAGAACGATCCCTTTCAGAAATCTAAAATAGTCCTCAGCAGAAACTTAGTAATAGCACAGAATGGTATGTTACTTATTATGTATTATCCAAATTTCAAAAGTTCAAAAATTACTTCCCAATACTTACAGCACAAGATAATAATTTCAGAAATCTGAATGTTTTCTGGAATCTTTCTTCTCCATTCAGAGCTCTTTGTTTCAATATTAAAACAGCTGTTTTATATTTATCTTTATAGCAGAAAGACAAGAAAATAATATTCACCTAATTCCCATGTATCTACAAAATTAAAGTCACATTACTGTACTCAGATTTAAGGCTGCCACATCTAGATGTGTGTGCAATTTTACCTCCCACCCAGGGGACTCAGGGTCAGAATTCCTATGTTCAAACACCATCTTCATTTATTTTGAGCAGAATAACCTTAGATGAGATACCTAAGTCTCCTTTTTATGCCAAGTCTCCTTCTCATGTTCAACCCATGACCCCCTCAACCTCTCTATCCCAGTCATGCCAGTACATACCTGATTTCTTCCCTTTGCTCCTGTCATCTGCCTGCCCAGAGTGTCTCCTCCTTTCTTCCCAGTTCACCTTATATCAGACTATCATTCCTGAAGCACCAGCTAAGGCTATTCTATACTCCCTGTTTACCCCAGTCTTCTTCAAACAATCTCTAAACATATATTAAACACTGACTAGAAATCCAGAACTCTGATGTCCTCTTGTCAAAATCTGCTCACTTATTTGGGTTCATACCAGCCTGTGTGCTTGTGTATGCTTCATCTTCCCAGTTAGGTCATGAACTATACTCACTTCTTCATCACTCATAGCACCTAGCACAGGGTGAAGTACATGGTAGATGCTCAATAAATATCTGCTTGTTTTTGTGTGCCATGTGTAGCTTATACACCCAAGTATTTATATTTTAGCTACCCCCCCCACCCTTTCCCAGCTTTCAGCTTTCTGAAAATAAGAATATTCTATTTTTGGACATATTCTATTTTTGGACACTTTAGCATAGTTCCTTGGAAATAACAAACACTCAAAAAATATTGTGAAATAAAATTTTCATTCCATTATGAGCATCTTAAGCAGCAGGCTAAAGAGACCAGGGAAAATGAGAAAAGGTGGTCAATGAATGGAACCTTGTGCACTTTAAGATGTTTACAAATTCACCAAAATTTGCTCAGTAGACTTTCCTCTGTTGAGGAAATGAGAAAAAAAAAAGAAGTCAGTGATCAAAGGCCTCAAAGGAAGCTGATAAGAAATTATAATATAAGCTGCCAGTTCCATGATTTCTAGTCTCCTAAAAAAAGGCAAAAGTGTATTTACTGCTTAATTGTGAAAAACCTCTAATGAGAAAAGAATTAGAAGTAGTTTAAGGTAAATTATCACATTTAAATGACAATGTTCCTGAATAAAGACTATCACTAATAGGACCAAGCCTATTGTATTTTATGTTATAATTAAGAAATGTGTTTTTATTTGTTTTTCATAGGCATTAATTGATTCCTGGACTTTTAAAAAAAATGTCTGTCAAAGCAGCTCCTGGATTGTTTTAAAAAATTTCTGTCAAAGCAGCTTTCAGAGGACTAGAAGAGTAATGATCCCTATATTTAAGTATAATTAGTTGCCATGTCATCTGAAATATGAATTTTATAGGCATTGTATATGCTATTGTCCTATGAGGGGTAAATTCAAGCAGAAAGAAGAGAAGTACTTAGAAGGATGCCCTCAGGAATGATTATAAAAAGATATGACCTAGTTCTAGATTAAAAAAAAAAAAAAAAAAAAAAAAAAAAAAAGAACTGCTACAGTAAGCCCAATCTAGCAATATTTTAGCAACTTCTTCAAGCCATCTAAGAGGCTAATACCAAAACAGCCATAGCTATAGTCACAAAATCAATAGGACCTGCTTTAAACGTGAGCAGTGTGGAAAGATCAGGTTACACATATGTAAAGCTATCATCAAAGCTGACTTGTGAGTACTCTAGCCACCCATTTTTCTTATTTTTTCCAATTGTATGAAACTCTTTTCTCCTTCTACTTAGTGTCCTTTTGTTCTCTTTCTCTTCTTTCAACAAAAAAGAAACTTGAGAGCCTGGTGTGGTAATGTGCACTTATAATCCCAGCTACTCAGCTACTTGGGACGCTGACATGGGAGGATCACTTGAGCCCAGGAGCTCAAGACCAGGATAATGAGATCACATCTCTTAAAAAAAAAAGAAAGAAAAGAAAAGAAAAGATTTCCCTTGGGAAAAGATTATTAGTTATTTATACCTTAGTATGAAATAGAATCAAAACATTCCCTGTCCCAGAGACATATACATGTGCTAGGATTTGAATGGTTGCCCCGCCAAAACTCATGTTGAAATGTACTCTCCAATGTAGCAGTATTGAGAGGTGGCTCCTTTAAGTGGTGATTGGGTTGTAAGGACTTTGCCCTTGTAAGTGGTTTAATCCATTCATGGATTAATTGACTAGTGTGTTAATAAATTAATGTATTATTATGAGAGTGGGACTGGTGGCTTTGTAAGAGGAAGACAGACCTGGGCTAGCACGTTCAGGCTCCTCACCCTGTGATTCCCTGCATGGCCTCGGGACTCTGCAGAGAGACCCCACCAGCAAGAAGGCCCTTTCAGATGTGGTCCCTCAATCTTGGACTTATCAACCTTCATAACTACAAAAAATAAATTCATTTTCTTTATAAATTACCCAGTTTCAACAATTCTGTTATAAGCAACAGAAAATGCACTAAGACAGCATGTAGTCCTCCTTTCCCTACTCTAAAATAAAAGATTTGCCACATGACATTATTTCTGCACCAGGCATGAAATGCTGGTATTTTCTCCTCACTAAATAAGTCGATATGCATACTAAGGCTTCAGAAGGAAAATGTCATCCTTTCAAACACTGGTTACAATGAAGAAATACAACATTACCCTCTTCCTTTGTGAAATCTTTCTAGAGAGCCTCAGTCTGCTAACACCACTCAACACACGAAGACTCAGATAGACTCTGGAAGAATAGAAACTTTTTTTATTATATTTTAAGTTCTAGGGTACATGTGCACAATGGGCAGGTTTGTTACGTATGTATACATGGGCCATGTTGGTGTGCTGCACGCGTTAACATGAAGCTGGAAAATTTTTAATGAAATGGAAGTGTAAGCTGTGGATCTAGTCTCCTTTTTCCCCAGGTCAGTGAATCTCCCAAGCATTGGTGCTTTGTTGAAACACTGATACTAGCAGGAAAGGTTAAGAAACCTTCTTGGGTCACTAAGGCTTTTAAAAGGCCTGGAGTCATTTTTCATCTTATCTATGAGAATACACTAAAGGCTCCTTTCTTAAATGCAGTCTTCACAATGTGAATAAACTTGGAAGCATATAAAATTTCCTTTGCAGGATATCACTTAACTACTATGTGTCATAGATTATAGCTGACTGGGTGTTTCATTTTTCATCATAGAAAAGAAATAGGTATCATACTCCTAGAGAAATGATGTAAAGGAAGTTTTGACAAAGAAGATAGCAGATTTGTTTTCTTTAAGCTCACTTTGTTTTTCAGCCCATGTCAAGATAAAACTATACCTGTGACAGAAAAGAAAAGCATGTTAAATGTTTTCCTACTTTCAAGCATAAGAAAATTCATAGCTGAGTCTGGCTCAGAGTCAAAAGAATTAAGTTCTGTGATCATCAACTTAAACCACTGCAGGTTTTCCATTTCTTCATTCTGCACAGGGGTCTATCGTGCCTTTCTAGCTTCCTCCAAGTCTTCTCTATCACAAGTTCAATTGCAAAGAGAAGAATACAAATCCAGATGCTGACTTCAAGGATTGTAAGATCGAACTAAATACCGTATTTATGTATTAAAATATTGTATTTTTAACTTATTTTAAGTTCAGGGGTACATGTGCAGATTTGTTATATAAGTAACCTTGTGTCATGGGGGTTTGTTGTACACATTATTTCATCACCCAGGTATTAGGCCTAGTACCCATTAGTTATTTTTCCTGATCCTCTCCCTCCTCCCACCCTCCATCCTCCAATAGGCCCCTGTGTGCACTGTTTCCCTCTAAGAGTCCAGGTATTCTGTTCATTTATCTCCCACTTGTAAGTGAGGGCATATGTATTTGGTTTTCTGTTCCTGTGTTAGTTTGCTAAGGATGATGGCCTCCAGCTCCATCCATGTCCCTACAAACAACATGATCTTGTTCTTTGTCATGGCTGCATAGTATTCCATTTTGTATATGTACCACATTTTCTCTATCCAGTCTATTATTAATGGGCATTTTGGTTGATTCCGTGTCTTTGCTATTGTGAATAGTGCTGCAATGAACATACGTGTGCATGTGTCTTTTTAATAAAACAATTTATATTCCATTGGATATATACCCAGTAATGGAATTGCTGGGTCTGGTGATATTTCTGCCTTTAGGTCTTTAAGGAATCATTACACTGTCTTCCACAACGATTGAACTAATTTACACTCCCCAAAACAATGTATAAGCATTTTGTTTTCTCCACAACCTCACTAACTTCTGTTATTATTTCTTTTTAATAACAGCCATTCTAACTGATAAACACTGCATTTCTATAGCAACATGTGAGCATCTGTGTTGTCTTGAACACATTCAACAATACACACACACAAAAAAATGGTTGTAAACAGTCCTATATAAAAATCACAATGGTGACACTTTTGTAAACAAAAAGACATAGGAAAATGCATTCTCTGCCCTCCCAAGTGCCCTAAGAGTATGTAAGACATGAAATAAATCTGGCTTTCCTCCCTACACACTTTATAGATGCAGTTGTTATTCAGGTGTAAAACATTTAAAAGCCAGTTCAGAGTAAGGATTTCTGTCTCTTAGAGACAATAATACAATCATTTCTCAAAAAACAACACAGTCCACTCAAATATGTCAAGCTTATTGCACTGGAAGTTGCATGAATGTGATTATCCATCAGTTTCTCAATTGAGAAATGTCTGAAGTGTACTAGCTTATAACTTCAGACTGGAAAAGTGTCATCTACTTGTGATATATAGTTTCTATATAAGGAAAAAAGACTTTCAACAGTTAGAGTTTGGTGGATTGTTACTGACTTTATCTAATTAGTTTAACAGTAAGTTATACTCAAAAGCATACCTGATGCTTAAAGAGAAACTTTAAACTATATATATATATATATATATATATATAAATATAATTTAAAACCTTATCTACTATAAGATTTTGTATAACAGCAACTAGCTTATTTAACTAGAATCATAAAATAAGTTAATATTAAAATAAAGTTTTCTATAGCCATTTCATATCACTACTATACACTAAATGAAAATAACGTGGCTTTTATCATTTAGAAATTTTTTAACCCAAGATGCCCCTAGAAAAATGTGTATCTGAGTTTATACAGGAATAAACTCACATTTATACAGGAATAAACTCAGATTTAAAGTAAATTTATTTATAACATAAAAGTTATGGATAAATGCTTGTCATTTATACATAACAGTCATCCTTATTCATAATCCAGTAGATTTTTATAATGAGGCACATTTGAGGAGCAGCAGAACATATTTTCCTCCACCAAAAACAGCCCACTTAGCTTCCATGCATTCATTCAACATTTATTGAATATTAATAATTATGTTGGCTATATACTAAAGACGATGTGACATATAATCACAATACAATATGGGAGTTTGATAACAAATTGTGTGAAATGTTAGAAAGAAAAGAGTGACTAAAGCTGTGTGCACTGGGAATTGGGGACACAGAGAAAAAAAATCAGAGATTCTTTCGGAGTTGGATTAAAACAATGAGTAAGCATGCTCCTGGTTTAAAAAGAAAGAGAGTATTACAGCATGGGCAACAGCATACACAAAGGCAAAGAGTATAAAGGTTCTGGAAATAGTAATATGATACTAATACAGTGATCAAAGTGGCAAGAGATAAGAATGGAAAGATGGTTGGGGCCAGATTGGGCAAATCTCTGCATACCATGAAAAGGAGTAATCGTTTTATTAATTGGGCAATGGAGAACTGTCAAGAGCTTATTTTGAAGATGAATAATAATAAGATCTTTACTTGAGTAATTTATGAACTGGAATAGGTTTGATACTGCAAGCAGGAAGACCAGGCCATGGCAATTATCCTCTTGAAAAACAGCAGAGCTATAAACAATCCAGGGGTAAAAATCAGACTGTGAATCGGAGGCAAGTGATAAGGCTAAAATGGTAAGAAACTATAGTATTTTATTCCTAAGTATCTTCTGCTTAGAGGATATTTTTAAATGCTGAAATAAAATGTAATACTAAGGCACTAAAAGATATAAGAAGATGATACATCATCAACTGAGATGATAAAGGAAAAGAGGTGACAAAGTAGGATAAAACGCCACCTACAATTTGGGACCTGTAGTATTTATTCAGGTATTCCTGAAAGGACTTTGATACAAAACAATATGGAAACAAGTGGTATCTGAATAAAGTGCATCTTTGTAATTGTTTGATCTCTACATTAATTTTCTTTTTTCCACTTTGCAATGTTTTGTTGATGTTTTATTATTCCCTCAGAGTTTTACATAATTGTGCTGAATAGTCCCTTGATGCCATTTGACGTATTCCTCTGTCCTATTTTCTGTAACTTGGTAGCTGATCTAGAAACTTGATCACTTAAATTCAGTAATTTTTATATGAATATGTTTTATGGAACTGAAAACTTTGTTCCCCCAAAATTCATATGCTGAAGCTGTAATCCCCAGAGTGAGTATATGTGGAAATGGGACCTCCGAGGAAGTATTTAAGGTTAATCACACTGCCAGATGGGGCCATGGGCCAAAAGGAATAGTGTCTTTATACAAAGACACACTAGAGAGTTTGCATGCACTCCCTCCCTCTCTCTCTCCCTGTTTCCATCCACCGCAGAGGAAAGGCCATGTGAGGATGCAGCAAGAAGGCAGCTGTCTGCAAGTCAGGAAGAGAGCCCTCACCGGAAAGTGAATCAGCCAGAACCTTGATTTTGAATTTTTAATCTCCAGAACTGTGAAAAAATAAATTGCTGTTGTTTCAAGCCACTCAGTATATGGTATTGTGTTATGGTAGCCCAAGCTCAGTACTACACTACCTCCTAGAGTGTGGTGTATACTTCTAATAGGAGGCACATGATGTCTGGTTGGCATTTTTTCACTGATGTTATCATCCATTAATCACTGCCTAGATTCATTACTTCATTAAGAGTTTCAAATTGTGATGATCTGCCATTCCTTCTTCATTTATTTCATTTATAAATACACTCATAAAGAGAAACTCTTCCTTGTATATTATTATATAGAATGGCAGAATACATTTTTTATTACTCTCCTATTTGCACACTTTTCAAATTAATTGAGTGATTCTCTGCACTACTCAAAATGCATTTTCTTTCTTCGGGTATCATTATGAACTTGCAATTTTAAACATATATGATGTGTTTCAATCCATCAAAGTTAGTGTTTTCATTAAAATTGCTCTACATTTGGGAAATGAAAGATTAAATGAGGTTGAATCTTGAGTCTTGTTATCATGACATTGGTAGTCTTTTATAAGTTCCTTTTTTAGGAAGTACACAGTAGGTGTAGGTCCATCTTATAAAATTTTCTATTCTAGACCTCACAGCAGTCATTTATGCAAGAAGTTCTGCTATCTTTTGGAGGGAAATCTTATTCAAAGAATGTAATTTAACCACTGGGGATTCTTACTGCCTTCTCATTCTCATTAATCCTTCTTTCTGTGCCTTATCAGTGGAAAGAGCTAGAAAACACATATATAAGAAAAGAAAACACATTAAATGTTCTCACAAAAGTTTTCCATTGGACTGGGCATGGTGGCTCATGTTTATAATCTCAGCACTATGGGAGGATGAGGTGGGGGGATCCCTTGAGCCCAGGAGTTCAAGACTAGCCTGGGCAACATAGTGAGACCCCATTTCTTTAAAAAAAATTTGTTGTCTGGCATGGCGGCATGCACCTTCTAGTCCCAGCTACTCAGGAGGCTGAGTCAACAGGATCACTTCAGCCAAGAATTTGAAGGCTGCAGTGAGCCTTGATCATACCACTGCACTCGCGCATTGGTGACTGAGTGAGGCACTATCTCAAAAAAATAAATACATAAATAAAAATAAAAATTTCAATTCAAATTTAGGACTAAAGAGATACATTTAACCTCCTCATTCTTATATCTGTATCCAAAATTACTATTGCTTATTTATTGTAGCTCATAATACAGAATAGTGTCAGAAAAGAAAAATCATCTAAACCTAACACATTTGCTTTATCTAATACAAACACCAGTGTTAGAATGAATTTCATACCTTGAAACAAACAAGGTGATTATCACAAATTCATTTCTGTAATAAACAAAGAACAATTTGTATATTCTATTTCTTTTTCAGGGAGTATTGATAGTATGTGTCTGTCAAGATAATTGTTCATTTCATCTAAATTGTAAAATTTGTCAACATAAAGTTTTTTAATATTCTCTTGTTAAATACATTTAAGATTGTAGAATCTATAATGATATCACTTTACTCATTTGAGATATTGATAATTTGTATATTTTCTCCTTTTATCCTTATCAGTCTGGTTAGAAGTTTATCATTGTTATTGAAAGTATCAAAAAGTAATGCTTTCGAGTTAGGTTTTCCTGTTTTAAATGCAATGTAACAACATGTGTCTTTTAATAGAGGTGTTTCAATCAGTTATATTTCATTCTTTTTTTTTACATCTTGGGATTTCTTTTCTTTTTTATTCTATCTCTGTGTTGTTTGCTTTTTCTTTATTTTCTGCTCTACTATTATGATTCCATTTTATATCCCTTGTTGGCATGTTAGCTAAAACTTTTGTGTTACTTTAGTTGTTGTTTTACTGTTTATCATATATCTGGCAGCAAAATAATGGCCTCCTTAAGATGTCCCATTCCTAGTCTCTGAAATCTGTAATATGTTGTCTTATAGAGCAAAAGAGACTTTGTAGATGTGATTAATGCTACGAACCTTGAGATGGAAAAATTTTCATGGATTATCCAGGTAGATGCAATTGGAGGCAACTGTCCAATCAGTTGAAGGCCCAAATAGAATAAAAAGGCAGAAAAGAAGGGCAAATTAACTCTCTCTTCTAGAATTGGTACACCAGTGTTTTCCTGCCTTTGGACAGCAAAACTACAGGTTCTCTGGCTTCCTGGTTATGCATCTAGCACCAGAAGTCTCCCTGGATCTCAAGCTGTTGTTGAACCAAACTTGGGTCCACTCACCCACTGCAACGAAGCCAAACCCTGATACCAGGATTTGTAAGTGAAAGAAAGTAAGACATTTATTCTAAGGCGCCAAGCAAGGAGAAGGGACAGCTAATGCTTAAGATCTCAACTCTGATGGCTTATAAGCAACACTTGTTAAAGGCAGAGGTTGGGGCTGTTCTCGGAAGTGAGTTAAGGGCTGGAGAATTTCTGGAACTTTTTTTATGTGCTTTCTGGTTCCAGTCTGTCTGAGGTTTATATGACAAGGGTTGGTCAGAATTTTCCAACTAGTTTCTGGAAAAAAAAAACTTCAAGGACATACGTCAAGATGTTATCCTCAATTTCTATGCAAAACCAAATAATGTGATTCTGGCTTCCTTGGGTGACTATTTAAACTACTATCTTCTTGCTAATGTGTTGTTTATTTACTTCTCTAATTGCTGGTTGCAGGGCTAGCTAAGTGCCTGGAATTTCCTTTGGATGAATTTAAAACGTTTTCTTCGTTTCTATGCTTGGGGTAGAGGGAGGTGGACAAGGAGATCAGCAGGCCCTAAACAGTGGTCCTTGTTGCATCCCAAAGCCTTCGGACTTGGACTGAGCTATGCAACAGGCTTCCCCAGTTCTGCAGCTTACAGACAGCATATCACGAGACTTCTCAGCCTCTATAATCACATGAGCCAATTCCTATAACCAATTTCCTCTCATCTATCAATCTATTGATCTATCTATCAATCTATCCTATTGATTCGGTTTAACTGGACAGCCCTGATTAAAACAGATTTTGACACCAGGAGTGGTTCTAGGTGAACAGAATTTTAAGGTTGTGTTTCTTGAATTGGTTTTAGGATTTCTGCAATTGGGTGTGTAAGATTTTAAAATGCTAAGGACTCTATTTTTAATAGTACAAAAAGCACTAAGAGTTCATAGCATGAAATATTCATACAGATACACAGATATTTTGTGTATCTCTACTTTGATTAGGATACTCCTAGCAACCACTTACAAGAGACAAAGAACTTAGTGATCCTGTTACTACTTTTGAACATTTGTGGAAAACTAAGCAATATAATGACATTGGTTGGTTGCTCCTAATGTCATTGGACAGAGTGATGAAAGAAAAGGATGATCTCAGGGATTCTAATTCACAGCTCAAGCACTTCATAAATGACCTAAAAGCTTCTATATACGTTCTAACAAAGAATCATTATCTCCTGTAGCCACAGGGCTGAAATTGCAGAAAATAAAACACAAGATTCCTTCATGGAATTGGCTGAATTGCAATGAAAATTGAACTCCCAGTCTTGCAAGGTGTCTACCGTTAAAGAAGGGCATTGCTTGGGGAATAGTGGGATCCTGTAAGTTGAGATGAGGACATGTGGGTACATTGAGCTCCTAAATCCTGATGAGTTTTTTGTTTTTGTTTTTTGTTTTGCCTGCAGATGTGGCCTCCCTACCCCCAGGTATAGCAGCTTTCCCACCCACAGTGGTATTGGCCTTCCTACCTCTAAGGGGATTAGCCCTACATTGCCTAAGGAAATGGCAATGACCTCCTTTGAGACAGATGCTAAGCAAGGCAATGCTGATTATCCTCAGGACCCATCCCACCACCCTTCTTCCCTTCTAGACCAATAACTAGACTCAAGTCCCAGGAGGCCCCTAAAAGTAAAGTATAACATATGATTCATGAGAAGATCTGTCTGTCACACTTGAAAAGAGCTACTTAAGTTTTCTAATTTATACAAGCAGAAATCCAGACAACATGTGTGGGAATGGGTATTAAAGGTGTGGAATAATAATGGAAGGAACATAAAGATGGATCAAGTGAAATTAATATAGGCCCACTAAGCAGAGATTCTGCATTTAATATTGCAGCCTGGGGTGATAGAAAAGGCTCTAATAGTTTGTTTTGTCGGCTGAAAAATGAGTCAATCATGGCCTACTGTGAGTTAGTTGGAAAAGCCCCGTCTCCCTTGGCTTAAGGTAGAAGAAAAGATTTAAAGACTCAGGGAGATTGGAATGCTGGAGTGAATTTGTCATTTATGGCCTACTCTCCTATATTAGGAGGGTCCAGGAGATACATCTTTTACCACTACTTTGAAAATCGATTTGTGAAAGGAGCCCTAGAGTCTCTGAAGAGCTTCATGACTGCTCAGAGTGTATCATGGGAACTGTAATGTAGAAAACTTCAGTGCAATATGAAAAAATGGATTCTAGTTTGGTAGGGGCCAGGTGGCAGCAATCAACCACCAGAGACAAGGTGGGTGCAGTTAGTTACTGTAATGGATCAGAGGGTCAAAGCAACAATTAGCATAGTCTGACTTATGCAGACCTGTGGTATTAGCTAGTTAATCATGTTATTCCTAGACATAAAATAGATACGAAGCCTACTAAATTCTTACTTGATCTGAATAAGCAGAAAACTTCCAGGCCAAGTAAACGAAAATCTAATTTGAATTTTAAAAACAGAGAATATATCCTATGGGTTATGTTTCTCTGGAGAACCCTGACTAACATATGACTCTATAATGATGCAACATTGCTGACTTTTCAGATAAATAAAGGGAACTATGAGCTAAGGAGTGTCAGTGGCCTCTGGAATCTAGAAAGAAAAAGAAAATAAATTCTCCCTGAGTGGCTCCAGAAAGAAACACACCACAACTGTTACCTTGACTTTAGTCTTGTGAGACCGGCTCCTCAATTTGTACTGATATGCCCCTTAATTTGCATGTAATTGAAAGTGGCTTTAAGTGAACATAAACAGTTACCTAGAGCCCACACATTGTTGACTCCAGGTGCACTGCGGAGCAGTTAGCCTTGCTCCACAAGGAGCAGTACCATTCAATAAAGGACTGCTGTCTAACACCACTGGCTCACGCTCAAATTCTTTCCTAGTGAAGCGAAGAACCCTTCTGGGCTAAGCTCTAATTCTGGGGTTCACCTGTCCTGCAACAGTACTACAGAATATTCTGGTTTTATCCTGCAATTTCTCTCCTCCAGCCACAGAACTGGCCATTTTTCCAAGGAGCTCTTGTTTCTTTTGTTAGAGAATAATATTTAGAAAGCAAGATGTAATTGAGAGGTATGCTCATCCATAGTAAGGTGGCATTGCTTCTAGGCTTCTCGGTAGACAGGGCTAAGAAATATATATTAGTGTGCATGAGCCACCAGTTCATATTGATTCTACTGATTCTAATCCAGTGCCACAGAAAGGCAAAAAGCAGTTCATTATATCCTGAAGGCAGTCTGGCACTCACATCTTGGACATGTTATTCTCCTCTTAAACATAAACAATCTCACAGAAAGCAAACATGAGAAAAGTTTATTCTGCAACCTTGATAATGTGAGAAAAAACAAGACCACTTCAAAATTTTTTGTAAAAATAGACAAAAATAAGGTCATTGTGCTACCCACTAAATACTAAATTTCCCTTTCTCTCCTGACGGAAACAAGTGGCTGCTACTTCTTTTCCAACTACAGATTTATTCTCACTCTCATCTGCCTTCCATATAAATATAATTACTGAGATACCCAATGACAGAATCGCCTTGTTTTCTAACAGCATCCTACCTAGAGCGAATCCCCAATTCTTTAGACCTTCACTAAACTCAAGGCCCACCCAACAAAGGTCCAAATCCTATGATTGGTTCTTTCTAACATTCTCTACTAAGACACTGTGGTTCCCTATAGTGTGCCTCCTCTCTGCAAAGGAGTAACAAGCTCTGCTTGTCAACTTCAAGTATGCTCTGGGTGGTCTTTGGCCAACGAGCGTTGGCAGCAGCCTCCCCTCTCTTTAACTGTAACTTTTTTCTCAGACAATGAGAAACCTTGCTCTCATTATGCACCATATATTACTTATTTGCTTAATTCTAGAATATACCTAAGTTTTAGAATTGCTAACCTATATACCAGTTAAAAACAAACCTTCTAACTAGAGTTCAATATTTGGGAACAGTTATTTTTTTCTTTAGCCTTAGAGTATATGGGGAAAAAACACTGTTTTTCAAAGTTTCTTAGGTTAATTATTTTATTTCTCCTCCTCCCCTTCACTGTGGTTATGTTATTCACTTGTAATGCATTTAGGCTTATTTGCTTCTGTTTGTTTTCTGTGTTGGAGATCTTGCATCCATGTTAATTTTAATATATTTTTTATTATATACAACATGGAGATGCTTTCAAAAGTCAGAACTAAACCAAAAGTATACTCAGAGAAGTATTGCCCCAACCTTTCTACCCTGTTCCAATTGTCTCTTTCTTACTCTTTACTTCCATCCCCCTTTTGTATTAAAGGGCCTGTATTGTATCATATTTGGTTTAGTTCTGACTTTTAAAAGCCTCTCCATGTTGTAAATAATCAAAAATATATTAAAATTAACATGGATACAAGAAACCAAACATGGAAAGCAAACAGAAACACAATATCTTTTTGTTTCTTTTTCCTTCTATCTTTGTATTAGTGGAGGTGTATTTTCAGAGTAAAGTCTTACAGGGATTATTGGGTCAAAAGGTAAATTAACATATATTTGTATTAGATATTGTCAAATTCCCATCCAATAGGGCTGTATTCATTCGTATTACCACCACCAATATATGAGAGTGCTGGTTTCTTTATAGCCTAGCCAATAGGATGTGGTCAGACTTTTCAATTTTCATCAACTGGGAAAAGCGATAAATGGTTTCTCAGTACAATTTTAATTTTTAGTTTTGGAATTATGTCTGAAATTGAATGGCTTTTATGTTTTAGGGCTATTTCTTTTGTGAATTATCTGTTCATACCTTCCATTTTAAAAACATTATTTTCCTTCCAATTTTAAGAGTTTATTATGTATTTGTGATATCAGACCTCTACATGTAATGTATCTTGGAAATATCTTCAAATTTGTCAAGTCTTTTATTTTTGCTTGTGATTTTTTCATGACTGTTAAACATTTTTGTATACATTATATAAAAATCTTTGTATATAAAATTTTTATTTTTTCTCTAATTTTATAATTATCAGACCATTGGAGCCTACACTATTGACCAAAGTCAGAGTACTGTAACCAGCCAGTTTGACCAGAACTAATGAGGCAAAGAAAAAGCAGGTACTCAAATAAATATATGCTGGGCAGACCACAGCAGCAATATCTATTACAGAAAAATCCCTGACCGGGGAGCTCTTTCTCTCCCAGTCCACACTTATTCTAATCCCCGTGCTTATTCCATTCTTCACCAGGACCAACCTTTCATTGTGCCAAATGGCAGCATACTATTTACACAGGTGTGCAAAGAGACGCATCAGTCCCTAGAGCAAAACTTCACTGAGGGAATAAAACCAATGCAGAATTTATGCTGATGCTTTTATTACTTGAAGTGTTACAAAAACAAATAGCCAGTGAAAACCAGCATCTTTGGTTTTTTCACACCATGCATGAGCTGAAAATGCTCTCAATTCTGAGTTATTCAGGCCCCGTTTTCATGTCCCTTGCACACATTTATGATCTCAAAAATTGCCTCCAGAAGAGAAAATGACACAACATCAATTTGACACCTGAAAGTTGAAAGACATTCAGGCATTGTAACGGCTAATGCATTCTAAAAAGTGAAACTGTGTGTGTGTGTGAATATCCTGACCTTTCAATATTTAGACTTGTTGGCATTTCTTCTCTCCCTTCATTTATAGATAATAAGGCTGTAAGCAAATAACAATGGGGAATGAGTGCAGTATAAAGAAAGGCAGATAAAACATACTTAACAGAAAATTAAGCCTTATTATGAACAATATACCCATTACAGTAAGTGGAAGCAGAAATAGTAGTTTGGTTTTTGTCTGACATCTTTTCAAATCTCATAAAAAGGAAAATTAGACTGTAGCATATAGATTTTCAGTAGGAAATTAGATAAGCTGATTTTCTTCTCATATACTTTATTTTTTCATAACTTAATGACAAAATATTTCATGAGAGTCCAATGATCTTTATTTAATCTAATGGAACATTAACATCACTTTTACTCCATTATTTTCATTGTTGATAACAATCAGTATGTTTCTATTTTCCATTCAAAAAGGAAGAAATGAGTTAAGGCTGGAAAGGTGTTAAATAACTAGATTTGTTTTAAAAGAAAAAGAAACTAATAAGTATTAGGTACTCACTCCATGCATGATATGTGTATGTATATGTGCGCTTGTGTTGTGTGTGTTCTAGAATCCTTGCAATAATCCCATGAGGTAAATATGTTTGTCTTCATTGTACAGATCATAAGTTTGATGTGCAGAAATGTTAATTGGCTTCCCCAAATTCAAACAAATCAGCAGTAAACCAAGGCTGTAACCTAATTTCTCTGATTCCAAAGTGATGTATCAAATTTGAAAGAGTAGAAGGGTTCCCTTCTACATTTTACTTGTAATTATTTTGTCTTTAGAGATGAATAAATTATAGTGTCGTCTAATATATTTACATATAATTAATATCATTTTAAGGGGGGATAGTGTAATTTCATACTCATTACTCAGTCCCAACAGCCATATTATGCTGCTTCCCAATTGTCTTACACTTACAGGTGCTCCATGCCATACCCCCACAGCCCACCTGATTTCAACTTGGCTTTAGTAGACAGTTCTATGCACAGTGCCTGTGTCCCACCATAAATGCAAGCTGCAGCATCTCTAGTTTGTCTGGTTCAGGAAGACACTGGGAACACAGCTTAAACTGCGCACAAGTGTAGACCAGAATTGTGCAAAGTAAATTTCCCCAAGCACAACTCTCAGCCAAAGGTGATAGAAGTCAGTGCATTCAGAAGGTCACCAGATAATTTAAGCCCTATTTGCTCATGGGGGTAACTAACCATTTTTAGTTTTTCTTTCTCTCTTGCCTCATTCTCACCACTCCCTTACTTCTGCCTCCCAGAATCTTCTCTCAAATAAACTTCCTTCATCCAAATCCTTATTTTAGGCTATGCCTTCAAGAAAACTCAAACTAAGACATAAATGATGTTAAAGTTTCTGCAATAAGAAATACCAAAACAGGCAACCCAGAAAACTCTTTAAGTAGCAGTCTTAGGACTTGGTGATACAATAAAATGGAGCCCCCTGCCTCTTGCATGGCAAACTTGGGCAAGATGGACCACTCAAAAGAAAACTCTGTCTTCCAGTAAGTACAGCATATTAGAGCAGAACTGAACCTCAGTTATAATTGAGGCAGCAGCTGTTGTTAGTATATTCCATCCTCCATGGTCAGAGGGATCCTAGAAACCCAAAACCACTCCCTGAATCCACTAGAATAGGCATCTTTGGTGAGGACACACCTGTGGTCATGGCCAAAGAGTAGTCACCATCATCACATCCACAGCCAGCTGTGTCCCACGCAAAGGAGGATGCTCACACACTCTTGTCTTAACTCCTGACTGTTCTGATACTAACTGTGTCATAAAAGACATGTGCCTTCACTCTCTGAGCCTCAGTTCTCTCCCCTAAATAATGTTGAAAATAATGTAAGCCTCTTAATTTTGTCATGAGGATGAAATGATACAATTTCATCAGTTATTCTTGGTTTTTCTTGTACTTCACTGTCCTCTTTTTTTTCATATCTTTGTTTTATCCTCCCCTTTTGTCTAATCTCTTAATATTGCATTGCTCCAAAGTTCAGTCTTTTATCTTTTCCACCTTTCCCTTCATTAATGATTTCATCAAGTCCCATTGCTTTACCACCTAGACTGACATTATCCATGAGGGCTTTGCTCTGTGATGGAAATCTTCTATATATTCACTATCCAATAGCAATAGAATATATCTACTGTATTAGATGTATTTATCATCCTATACAGTTATCACTGGTCACATAGGTTACTGAGTCACCTTAAATGTGGTAGTGCATGTGGCCAGTGGCTATTGTATTAGACAGTGCACATTTATTTGATGACTCTTAATTTATTATTCCAGATTATATATCTATATACCTTCTTGATATTTTCAATTAGAGATATTAAATAGACATCTCAAATTCTGTATGCCTAAAACTGAATCAATCTCTTCCCACTCCATCTGAAAGGGATACAAATCCATCCTACCAGTTGCCCAAGATACAAGGCACAGAATTATCCTTTCCTCTTCCCTTGTCTTCTACTTCAAAGTATATCTGTGCTCTAACCAATTCACTCACCATGTTCCAAATCTTATTTTGAAATGTAATTTCCAGTGTTGGAGATGGGCCCTGGTGGGAGATGTTTGGATCATGGAGGTGGATCCCCTATAAATGGCTTGGGCCATCCCCTTGGTGATAAGTGAGCTCTTGCTCCGAGTTCACGTGAGATCTGGTTATTTAAATAGGTGGCACCTCCCCCTAACACTTGCTCCTGCTTTTTGCCATGTAAAGTGCCTACTCCTGCTTTACCTCTTGCTATGGTTGAAAGCTCCCAAGGCTTCACTAGGAGCTGACCAGATGCCAACACCATACTTCTTGTAAAGCCTGCAGAATTGTGAGCCAATTAAACTTCTTTTCTTTATTATTTATTTCTGTATAGCAATGCAAAACAGCCTAACGCAACTTCAGATATCCACTTTAATAATGGTTTCATCACCTTTGATATTTTTACTCAAATGTCTCCTTTTCAGTGAAACCCAATTACTTTATTTAATATTGCAAATTATCCCCTCACTTCTGATCCCCCTTACCATGCTCTATTCCTTTTATTTTTTAAGCTAATATTTATCACTTATACCAGTCAGAGTTGGAAGAAAACAAATGACTCACTAAAATGGAGGACATTGAAAGTGCTATTGGGCAAAATAAACGGGTAAATTAACTATGAATAGTTAGTCATGTTAGAAACGTCAGGATTCCGGTACCAATCCTAGCTAATAAGACAAGGGAGGGAGCAGCAGCTTTCTGGAACCTTGTGAATCCTGTAGCAGAAAGCAGCTTACACAAGTTGTGCCTTTTGCTAGATAAGCCCAGCCACCATCAACATTTAGATCAGCAAACAAGAGAACAACTCTCATTCTCCTTCAAAACTCTGATTTCCTTTTAGTATCTCCCATTAGATGAACTCAGCTGGAGGCCAGAAGGCAACAGAGCCCATTGATTAATCTGTAAAAGTCAGACTCCCAGAGCTCTGGGCAGGAAAGAGAAAGATAGAAGTAAATCTAGAAAGAAAACAGAGACCAGTAATCACTTTGACTTCAAATGCATGATGTACTTTGCATCTGTTATTATGATTATTTTTGTTTATCATCATCACCTTCATCTCTAAAAATGTAAGTTCAGTATGGACAGGAATCTTTGCTGTGTCCATTAATACATTCCAACCACATAAAACAGTGTTATGTTCATGGCAGGTTCTCAGTAAATAGTTTTGAATGATTATATATATATGTAAACAACTAGAAATTGCCTGAAATATTATAAAAGCATAAAGTTCTGATTTCCTTCTCTTCTTCATTCTCTAAAACTTCAGCTTCCAAGCATTACTTCTTAATGCTTACCATTGCTTATGAAAGACCTGTAAGTTTTACTCCTGCAATAACTCTTGCACCACCTGTCTCCTCCTTTCTTGTCCTACTGCTTTCCGTTATTTCAGGCCCTCAGGACACCATAATTCTTCCTTACTAGAATCCCTACCTCTATCCCTCATCCCTTCAATCCATATTAATTAATCTGCCTAGACTTCCATACAAAAGAAAAAATCACAAAGGAAAATTTTCACAATTCAACTGCTAAAATTTTTGCACTCATGATAGATGAAATCAAAAACTTAAAAATACAAAAATGGACTAGGAAGAATGTCAAATATGGTTTTTACAATGAACTAATGCCTACATGATAGAGAAAACTCACACCAATTGATAATAAGGAATTTAATACAGAGACAATGCTACAAATAAAAGTCAGGAGATAGGTTTTTACCAAACATACTTATCCAATAAATAATTCTGACTATTCAAACTTGATTCCCCTGCTGTCTTCCTAATCAGTCCTATACCTTTGCTTTCTTCCCATCCTGCTTCCTCTATAACTGGTCTTACTTCCCAACCCTCTGTCTTTGGCCAGCCTCATTCTACACAATCCTCCTTGGTGATGTCATCTACTCAAATATTTCCAAGTGTCATGTATATCTACGAATTTAAAATTTTTTAGTTCTCTCCTGAGCCCACAAGCACATAAAACCCCATAGGGCTCAAAGCTTTTCACCTCGTACTTGAAGTATTATAATAATTGCACTATCATTGTCTACATGATAAAATCCAGTTCCCAAACTAGGCACTCAATACGTTTCATCATTTTATTCCCACCTTAGCCCTGAAGCTGGCCCTCTTCCACACAGACCTCCAATCATTCCTACTCCTGGCAGTTCCCAGAATTTACCAGGCTTCTACGTCCTTGTACAAGCCCTTCCCTATGCCTACAATTCCTCTTCTGCTTTCACATACCTGGTTAAATTCTACACATCTTTCAAGACTTAAGAACAACATCACTTCATATATGAATATATCCATCTCTCTATATATACACACACACACACGTGAAGTTAATGTTATATATATGTGAAGTAATATATGTTTATATATATAAAAAACATTCTGCTCAAAAGGAATTCACTAATGTCCTTGTCTCACTGTACCCAGCTGCTATAGCAACTGCTACCCACTTGTTTTATTTCGTGAATGTCTATCTCCACTAAAATGTAAATTTCTCTAAGCAAAAAATTATCTGTTTTATGACTTATTTATTTATATATTAAAATGACAGGTTACTTTGTATGTACTGTGTACAACATGATGTTTTCAAGTGTAGATCTATTGTACAACATGATGACTATAGTTAATATACCATCTTCTCGAAAAATGCTAAGAGTGAATGTAGTGTTCTTACCACAAAAATGATAACTATGTGAGGTAATGCATATGTTAATGAGCTAAACTTAGTCATTCCACAATGTATATCTACTTGAAAATATCACGTTATATGCTGAGTTGTTTTCAAAAGAAAGTTAAAAAAAAAACTACATATGTGAAATCACTCATTTCAGCAATTTTTATAGTAGGAAAACTTGGACACTTTTTGAATAAGCATTAAACAACAGAGCAAGTCTTAAGATGGAATATATCCACAAAAAAATAGCCACTAATGTGATAATTTATGGAAATTATTCAACATGGAATATATATAAACTTCAAGTTTGGCATGAAACGGAGGACATAATTCTGTCTACACCTTGATTAACACTGTATAATATTTGTATGAACAGTGTCTATAAGGAATCACTGAAAATTAAAACACATTCTATATTTGAGTGGTGATATTTGGGGCAACTTCTTTCTTCTGTCTTTATTTCTGAGTTGTTATTTTTATGCTATTTCCATGTTAAATAAAATCAAGAGAAGAAAAAATGATAAGGAAGGCACCATTTAAAAATGTACTTCTTAGAGGTGGAGCAGGGAGAGTTACAAAATGTAACTCTTCTGCCTATAAAGATAAAATCTTTCTTATATGCTGGTACTGAAAATATTTGTGAGGTCCCTAAAAAGTTGGTGAACCCAGGGAAATGACTTACTGCTCTCCAAAGTCACACATTCTGTGGTAGACTGACTTGGCAACATCCAAAATCCATAATGCCTTGAAGTCACTTCCCCATAGCCATGAGAGGCCAGAGCAAGAAAAACGGGGAAAAAATTCACTTGTGAAAATCCTAGTTGTAAAACATGTCCAACCCAGAGCACTTTAGATATCTGTTCCACATTTATAAGTTGCTCTTCAAAAATATCCTTCCTTCCTTAATTACTGTCCAAAGAGGTTAATACAGGAAACATTTCTGAAGTGCTGAGCAGGAAGATATTGACGGAGTCAGGTTGGCTCCGGGTCTGGGTCTCATGTTTCTGCTGCCACAGCCCTTTCAGCTCCTGCCCAGGCCACAAATACAAACAGAGCTGGGAAAATGTTATCATTGGCAGTCATCCCATGGGGTGAAATCCAATACACTGTCTAGAGAGGATAAGAAGCCAAAATTAACTCTGGGCCATGACTTCTCATTGCTTTTCACCAACTCATTTAGAGAATTAGAGCTCTCTACTATGCATAAGAACAGCATTTGTTCACCAAATATTTGTCAAGAGCCCACTGTGTGAAAGGCCTTATGTGGAGCACAGTACTGATTATTCACTTTAGTTTAAATGAAAGGGCATGAGTCAATGGCTGTTGAATGTCACATATGTTGCCAAACTACTTCTTAATATTCAAGCAAAGAGCTCTTCCTGGAATGTCAGAGCTGAAGCATTCTCATAAAGCCACTCTCTACTCTAAGGGAAAACCATTCTGGCTAAATTATAATCTGGCTCAGGGCTTTTCATTCAGACTCTGCTTTTTTTTTTTTTTTTTTTTTTTTTTTTTTTTTTTTTTGAGATGAAATCTCGCTGTCACCCAGACTGGAGTGCATTGGCGTGATCTTGGCTCACTACAACCTCCATCTCCCAGGTTCAAGCGATTCCTCTGCCTCAGCCTCCAGGCACATGCCACCACACCCAGCTAATTTTTGTATTTTTAGTAGAGATGGGGTTTCACCATATTGGCCAGGCTGGTCACGAACTCCTGACCTCATGATCCGCCCACCTCAGCCTCCCAAAGTGCTGGGATTACAGGCATGAGCCACCACACCCTGCCCAGACTGTGCTCTTAGGAGCTCATGGAAACCATGATGACTTGGATTCTCTCTAAGCCCAGCTCCACTTTTTACCTGGGCTTTATTCCATTTAAACGGTAGGTTTGCAACTAAACACACACACACACACACATGCACAGACACACACACACATGTACACATACACTCTATTTTATAAAAAACATCTTTCAAAAATAAATTTCTGTAATTTTTTTCTAGAAATATCTTCCCACTTTTAACATCAGGAAGATTTTTTATACCTCACCCAAATATTCACAGTATAACCTTAATATATGTGTTCTATTTATGCTGTTGGTCATCATAATTTTTGATGTAGAAACTGTTTATACCCTTGAATGCAGCTAGTTATGAAGTCTTCCATTAGCCTCACTGTGTCAGGTCAAATTCTTACAAATTCTGCTTTCGGTCTAACTTTTAGCTTTTAGTCCTCTCTGGGCTCATTCCATGTTAGGTTCTCCTCCTACCCAACCAAGTGAAATAAAAATCTGTTAGATTAGGAATTAGAAAAGCTGGTTTCCAGTGTCGGTTTTGATACAGACTTGATGTGAAGCCTTTGGCAATTCAAAACCTCCATGGCCTCAACTTTCCCACCTGCTAAGTAAAAGTGGAAAAGAGAAAGCTTCTGATTAGCTGTGAATGCCAGAAAGGCATATCCATAGACACTAGGTTCTAAGGCCAGTAACTTAGCCATCACCTAATTAATACCAAAATTCCTTTAGAAAAAGTCAGTGTCTCTATGTTCAAACAAGACTTCAAAATTTTCGCCCCTAGAAGATAAAGAGGTAGGTTGGTTTCAAGTTGGTTTCAAATCACACTTGGGAATATAGAATTTACTGAACTCTTTCTCTAAATCTGTTTGAAAAAAAATTACAAGGCCATTAGAGAATTAGGATAGTACTCAATAGGTTATAAATACTCAATAAATATTTGCTCAAGGGGTGATGAACCCAAGAGAGGGAGAGAAAAAAGGGAATGCTAGCAAAAAATGAGGAAGCTGACGTAATAGATGTCCTGTCAATTGATGTATCACATTCACTTAGAAGGTGCCCTATGGAATGAATAAGAAAATAAACAAAATGCTAGGTTAGATTTTAGATTTACAGTTCTAGAACTTTCCAGTTTTATTGGTGATAAGCCTTGCTTCTACTCTTCCTTTACATGACCCAGAATCAGAGCCACCAATTTTCCAAATAAATAGACTTACACCAAAACAAAACAAAACAAGAACATCTAATTCTCTGATCTAGATAATAACTACCTGGGAGTACTATACAACTTAGAGTGGCAAATGTATGTTTTCGGGACTAGGACTCCATGCTATGGTCTGAATGCTGTATCTCCTCAAAATCCATATGTTGAAATTCTAACCCCCAAAATGGTATTAAAAGGTGGGGCTTTTGGGGGGTGATTAGGTCATGGGGTAAAGCCCTCATATATGGGATCATAAGCCTTTTTAAAAGAGGTACGTGACAGCTGCCTCGTCCCTTCCACCATGCCAAGACACAGTAAGAAGGTGCCATTCTACGTACCAGGCAGCGAGGACCTCACCAGTCAACATGTCTATGGGCACCTTGATCTTGCACTTTCCAGCTTCCAGAATTGTGAGAAATAAATTTCTGTTTTTTAAGCCACCAAATTTACAGTATTTTTGTTATAGCAGCCCAAACAGATTAAGACAGTCCTCTTTACACTGCCATTACCTAAATGAAACCAGATATTCAGAAGTTTTAAAGACAAGATAGCACATTGTCTCCTCAAAATAGTACAATATAAAACAATACCACTAGTAAGACAGGTGTAAGAAATCAGCACAGAGCTATGTTTTGCCATAAAAGATCTGATTTTCAGTAAGTGCAAGGTAAACCAAACTTTTCAATTTGTCATAATAAAAAGAGGCCCAATCCTAGCTTTTAAATGCATGGCAAGGTTTATAATTCCTTTGAAATAAGTTTAACCCCTGGCTGAGGTTGTCAAAGATAATTTATATGAAACTACCCAAGGATGAACATCTACTTCCATGGAATTTACCACTTAGCTTAATAAAAGGATATGCTGCCATTTGCAACAACACAAATAAACCTAGAAGGCATTATGCTAGATGAAATAAGCTACACACAGAAAGAAAGATGTTTCATTACCTCACTTATATGTGGAATTTTTAAAAAATGTGAATACACAGAAACAGTTGAAGGGTGTTTCCAGGAGTAAGTGGGTGGAGGGTGAGACAATGGGGAGACGTAGGTCAAAGAGTACAAACCTGCAACTATGTAGGATATGTAAGTCTAGAGACCTAATATATAACAGTAGAATTATAGTAAATACTGCTGTATTGTGTATTAGAAATTTGCTAGGAGAGTAGATTTTCAGAGTTATTACAAAAAAAAAAAGAGGGGGGGGGAAGAAAGAGAAATAACTATGGGAAAGTAATGAATAAGTTAATTTACTTACCTGTAGCAATCATTTCACTATGTGTGTGTATATATACACATATATATGCATTACATATATAATGCATATATGTGCATACATATATAATGCATATATAAAAATCATGTTGTACATGTATAAATATATACAATTAAAAAATAAAGTACATACATTAAAATGTGTATTTTTTAGGAACAAATATTATGGTATTTGTCTTTGTAAATATTAAACCATGATCATTTTGAGGATGTGTTATAATTCTCTGACTTCTTACAAACCTATGATCAGGTAGACACAAGTGCACAGCAGGACAGGCATTTGCTAACTGGTAATTATAGAATTTCTACAGGGCCGGGTTAGGATTCTGTGATGAAGTTACTGCCTGACTTTTATTTGAGGTCTGCTACACATTGAAAAATGTTACAGCGAGTAGTACAAAGAGTTGTGTCAGCCTGGAAATTGGAAACAAGGCTTTTCATTAGAATCCTGGTGTGACCAGGAGGCATCTTGAATGGTACCTTTTAAAAACAGTACTTTCGTCCACAACCTAAAATACCACTTTCTTTACTTTTCCAATGTCATTAAAGTAGGTCGATCTAAGTGACAGCAGGATCGATTGTGGAGCACTTGTGCACTGTCTTCCACTATGGGATAACTGAAGAGTCATCACTGGGGCATGCTTTGATAGGCATGAATGTCTCATGGCAGCATGCCTGGTGCATGGCTCCATCGTGCCCAGCACCTTTAGCGTGATGGCCTGCTTTAGTTATCCTGAGAATCCACACAGCCCTTGTGAATTCTTTGTGCTCACTTGCTACTGTTTAGTACAACACAGGTACGAAACATGATAAGGCCAAATATATAAGTACAGAAGAGAAATAGAGTAGAAAACCAAGAAAGTAGGTTATAAGTCTATATAGAAATGCAACTTCCACCAACACTTGTGCAGCCTTGTTAAAACTGAAGTAAGACTTCAGGCACTGACCAAAGGTGTTAAACAGCCTTAGAAAAACTGGCCACTTTTCAGTGGAGATGGAAAAGGAGAACTTCAGAAACCAATCCCTCCAAATCACAATATTCTGTAATTAGGATAAGTGAAAACAAGACATTCTGAAGTTACAGAGAAACTCTTTGTTATGTCTGTTAATGTCTCCAGGATGACCATGAGGGTTAGAAGCACTTTGAAGGTATCATGCCCATTTTTATTTCTTGGCACTTGTTACCTATCTGCTATGCTTATCTCTACTTTAGCTTAATAGAAATTCATATCCATCCAGATATGAAAAAAATGATATAGCCAAGCTATAGCAAAGCAATATTCAGTGTCTGAGCACTAGAGCCAAACTGCTTGGGTTTGAATCCCTGCTTTTCCATTTGCTGGCTATGTGGTCCTAAATACATTATTTAAATTTCCTTAAGCTTCAGTTTCTTCATCTATAAAACCTTCCCCATATGATGCAGTAGAGTGTTTGGCACCTACTTAAGTGTTAGCTATTGCTGTTTTTCATGAAATATTCTCACTGTGTGCAGACATTACTTTCCAAAGACTCCGAAAAGTAACTAAATCAAAGCTGAGAAGGGTTTAGATATAATCTGCTTCCCTCACATTGTGAAAGTGAGACTAAATGTAATCTAGTATTTTTTTTTTTAATTAGAGCTATTTAGAAGTAAGACAAAAAAAAAGAAAGAGAAAATAGAGGACTTTATGAGCAGGTAAAATGTGATTTTCCTCAAACTAAGGAAAAGAGAATTCAAAGTCAGAAGAAGCTGAGTTCCTGTCACTCAGCAATATTAACACTTTAGGACTGTTCTGGGCAAACCACTCGATTCTGGAACACAAGGCCATTTGAAAGCAGAAAAAGCTTCATGTTCACCTTAAAGGGGTGTCATGAGAATAAAATGAGGTATATGAGAATTATCAGAATGTACTTTAAGAACTCATGGTAGAAATATTATGAAAGCCGTCCATTGATGATTAGACAAATAAAGAAAAATCTTCACCAGCAATTTCAGAAGGGAAGATATATAAATTTGCCAGGTGAATAAAGAGACCCTGCTTGTTTTCTGTGCTTATCATTTGCAAGTCCTCTTGGATTAGAAAATTTTTATTCTGTTGAGCCACATGGAATATCACTTAGACATTAATACTATGCAAATTTGATCTCAGCTAGGTGTGCCACACTAATTGCCATAGTTGTAGATTTCTGACATTTTGTACAAAATGATTACTGCTTGCTTGATTCCATAATTATATGTTTTCCATATTGTAATTTCAGTTTGTTGAATAAAATTGTACATAAAAACAAACCTAGTGAGTTCATCCTTCAAGAAAAACAGACCAAGTAAGAACAACAAAAACTCAGAAGATTTCTAAGGACCCCTGAGGTGGTAACAAGATAATCCAAAGCAAAATGGTTTTGCCTTTCTGTAAAGGACTGGCTTGGCACAGTGATTCTTACCCTGGTGTCCTGGAAATTTAATGAAGCTTCCCAGGTTTCTCAAGTACTCCCAGTGCTTACTTGTGGGTATGCACAGGCCACAGTGCTCTGGTTGGGGTAACCGTGGAAAGCAAGAAGAATAACGATACTGGGAAATAAACCAGAAGGAATCAATAAACAATCTGAGAATAGCTTTAGGTTATTTGAGACTATCAAACTATTTGATTAAAACATAATACATCAACCTCCTCATTGAGAGACATGATATTAGAATTTAGTTCATCTTTTAAAATTAAAAATAAACGTGTAAGAGAAAATGAAGTTCTGTGGGAGCCAAATCAATGAGCCGTCCTGCTATTTACATGCTTACTATTATACCTGTTTAGATACATATACAATAATATTTTGTTAGGGAGTTCAGTATTTGCCACAGTCAGTAAACTGGTTGACTCCACTATTTACCCTGATTATCAGTATATACTGGGCATATTACTCCCCTTTAATAACCGATTGTGGGCATTGAAATATTTATTGAATCTGTCATTTTATTCTTCACATAAAAATCTTTGGATGGCAGTGCAGTCAGTGAACTTCCTGTAGTTACTGCCTACTGCTTGACAAAGCTACCATTATTGCAATTTGGGGCAGACAGTGGTTGTCAGTCATTTACCAGCTATTGAGGTTTTCTATTGCTGGTTCTGGCAGACAATAGGGATCCCTTAATTCAGTCATTACCACCCCAAATTCAAAACCCACTGCTTCAATCAGATTCCCAAGAGATAAGATACAGGAGCTGAACCAGCCAAATGTACAGCCATGACCACACTAAGGCTTCTGTTCTAACACTCATCTACTCTATCCACCTAGGCTGAACAACACAGAAATCAGAGCCCTGAGACTTGACCCAGAAACAGTCAAGCAGTCATTCTTGCTTTCTTTCCACACAAGTCCTCACCTTGGCCCATGTAAGTCCTCTATAAAGCCCTGCCTGGCAAAAGACACACTCAGACCTTTACTTACCAGTGCAACAGATAGAGAAGGTTTAAGAAAGTGAGAGCAGGGAGGAAAAGAATAGCCATTTATTACCTTCTCACAAAGGTGCAGTCCTCTAGGATGGTTGTCTCTGGCATGTGTCCTTTTTAGGGCCCTGCAATTTGTAGGTGACTCAGGCTCTTTGCTTCACTGTACTGAGTTTTCATTAATCACTTAGAAAGTGTAGGTACTAAGATTTGAATCTGTGAATACTGGCCAACCACATATGAACTATGTGACTTTTTGAAAATCATTCAGCATCTTTCTCCTTCTTCACCACATGCCAGCTGTGTGACTTTTTAAAAATCATTCATCATGTTTCTGTTTTAGTTTCTTCACCTATAAAATGAGGACAATGATAGCATACATACTTCATGGGGTTGTTGAGCAGAATAATAAAATAATGTAGCTAAAGGCACTTAACACTTAGCAGAGTGCCTGAGAGTAAGCACGTGACTATCTCAATGCTGCTGATGCTTCTTAATGATGACATTGAGTGCCTACTACCATATGCCAGGTACTGTGCAATGCATTTGGGATTCCTAGGCAACAGAAAAGAATCCCAGCTTCTCAAGAGGTCACAGGCTACAACTGGGTTCTGCAACCATTTGCTGTTAAAGGTCAGACAGTAAATATTTAGGCTTTGCTTGCCATATAGTCTCTGTTGCAACTACTCAACTCTTCCACTGCCACACAAAAGAAACTACAGGCAATAAATAAATAGATGCATGGAGTTGTGTTATCAATAAAACTTTATTTATAAACAAAAAAAAAAAGAAGTGGGCAGGATTTGGCCTGAAGGATTTCTTATGTCAACTCATGCTCTGCGGGGAAGACACACACAAATACAAGACAACAAAGTTATAGCTATGATGTAAATATGCAAAATATTCAATGAGCATATAAGGAGAATGATACCTCATCTAGCTTCTATCATAACTATGATGTAAATATGCAAAAGATTCAATGAGCATATAAGGAGAATGATACCTCATCTAGCTTCTATCATGAGTTATTCATACCATTGGTTATTAGCACTTCCTGCAAGGTGGCAGAAAAAGAAGATAAGACATTTAACTGGAACCAAAAAATCTAAAATTAATGGATTTGCTAAGAGTTTTAATGTTTTGAGCTTCCTATGTCCTATAACATCCTTGGTTTCAGAAAGCTAAGCTACATAAACATGCTTTATTGGCATGTCATTTCACTCATTAGGCAGCCTATATTTTCTAGAAAGACTAAAGATAAGCATCATCATAAATTCAATATGGCCCAATTCCTAACATTCAGTCTATTCCTAGTGGATAAAGACAATAAGGTCTCACGAACTCACTATGATAGACCATTACAACAAATTACAGACCTGAGTTTTGGCTCTAGTAGGATCTAACTTAGGAATCATAATATGTTCAGGAAGAAATGTAGTAACAGCACCAGACAGTATAAAAACATTTTTGAAGATGCTTACACGCAAAACCTTTTATTTTTTTACATGAACATCTTTGGCTCATTAAAATGAGTATCTCAGAGAGAATAAGATTTAGAACACAATTCACAATGGTAAATACAATTGCTGACTGCTTTTAGTTTTGTATAATTGTACTGCAAAAATAGTTTGTTTCAGCAGTTGTCAGAATTGTCTAAAGTGTGGGCATACGAGATGTTTGCTTAATGCTCTGTACATACGACCCAGATGCTCCATCCTACACTCAAGCTGTCTGCAACCCTAGTGCCCTAACCCTGAGCCTAAATAGTACAGGAACAAAAGTCAAAACTATCTCATGCTGCAAAGAAAATAATATATGATATTTATGCCTTATTGTGTGCTTTCCTGTATTCTCAAGATAAAACTGCAGCTTCTCCAGAGAGATAGAGTCAGTTCCTATAACCCAGAAGCTGATTGTCCAATCTCAGATGAAACTGCACATGTGCTTTTCTTCTTTCTCCTCTCACCTCTCTGTCTCGGAGGCCTGGTCAACTTATTGCTACATAATGCCTTTCATTTAAGTGGAGATGAGGGAAATTAAATAAAATTAAACCACAATCAGTCTCATTTTAGCTGCTTACTAACCCCTCTAATAAAGGTTGGTAATAGATAAGATAGAAATTACTGCCTAAATGAACATGGTTAATGCCTCCAGACTCCTTTCCATGTTAGTTCAGTATCTCATGAGCTGGATTAAAAACACGCGCTCCGTAGAATTTTCAGGAGGTATACGGGAGCTTGAATGATCACTTAAATCTTCTTGGTAAACATACATCCTAAGTTATTTATAGTTCATGCCTATAATGCCATGTTACCAAGTGGGGCTGAAAAATACCCACTGCAAAGGGGCAGGAATTTGTTACAATCTCCTAATGGTTAAGAAAAAAGAAAAAAGTATAAAATTTCATATTTTTTTCATGTTCCAATACTTCCTCAGAGAGAGGTCAACATGGCTAATAAACAAACAATTTTTGAAAGGTAAGAATTTAAACGTCATTCTCTTATCGTAAAATAGTGCCTCTTATTTTGTCTTCTGCTACTAACCTTCTTCAGACCCATCACAACCCCAGGAAAAATGATAAGGATCATTTCTAAAGCTGGTAAAAATATTGTGCTAAAGCATGCCAACCCAGTTCCCTTAAGGGCTAAAATGATTTTTAAGGTATACCATAGACATGGCGGAGAGCACATGAAATTGGTTAGATATGTAAGAACATTTATAAATTAGAAAACCTATCAAGTTTACCCAATTCTTTCCCCGGGATTGTTTCCTTTTCTATATATTGTTACTGCTTGAGCTTACCATTTCATATTCTCTGCTTCCTTCTGCTTTGCTTCCACCACCAAATCTAACAGATAACAACATTCTTCTTGCTAACAGGAGAAAAAAAATACATTGAAATTAGGATGCAGAGATGTATCAAGTCTGTTGATAGAAATTTTCCTACTAAATAATGATGCCAATAACTACTCACTGAATCTAAGCCCTGAAAACTGCTGGAGATGATTTTTTTCTATGTTAATTCTGCAGACTATGTTGACAGGTATTTAATTTCTTATGCTAAAACAATCCCTCATCCACATCTCTGTACCACCAACACTGAAAATTAAAACTCCAGTTCCTAACTCATCTTGGCTGTCTTACTATGTACCTTTGCAGGAGGGGCCCTTGGCTTTATTCCCACAGCTGGGAGACCTCCTGGCACAACCCTAACTAGAAATAACATCCTGCCGCCCTGCCTCTGAAGACAATGAGCAGCCAACAGAGGCACAGAAAAGAACAGCGCTCCCTAGGCAGGAGGCGCTTTTTTATTCACAAGAGGCAAGGAATTCAATTTGAGGTTTGTTGCCACTGGGAGGATTCAATAAACAGACAAAGCAAAACAGAAAAACAAGATAGAAACAAATACCCATATGTGACTCTAATTCACATTAACCATGCCACTCATATTTCTGACTTACACTGTGAGTTGCACATTAGTACCATTCAGTGAGAAAGGCAAAATGGATGACAGTCAAATCTGTGGGAGAAGAGGATGAATTTTTCTTTGATTATAGTAAAACAAAAGCACCTGTGAGACAACAAAATCTAGATCTACAAGTGGTCATTTGTTAAACGGGCTAGTGTCCAGGTGTGAAGATTCAGATGAAAACATAAAAATTTTAAACAACCAGATATATAAGGAGCTCTATGGCGTATATGAAACTAGGGATTGCAGAGACATTGGGATGGTTTTGTTTACTCAGGGAGGCTGAAGTGAGAACAGGAGAGGAAAGGAGAATACGAACAGGAGAGGGAGAGGGAGCCTAGAGCAGTATGCTGAGAATCAACAACATTGGAAGGATTAGTAGACGAGGGAGAAACACGCTAAGGATCAAAGAAAGAGGCAACAGAGAGAAGAGGTAGGAAAGCCAGGCAGTATGGTATCCCAGGAGCCTGGGAAGGGGCTCTTTCAAGGAGAAACTAGTCAGCCTGCCATTGCTGCTGAAAGTTCAAATAAGATAAAGGTTAACTCTCTACTGAATTTATCAACAGAGGTCATCATTGACTTTGGTAAGAGACATTTCAATTAACTTGTAGGAGCAGGAGTCATATTTCAGGGGGTTGAGGAGTGAATGAGAGATAAGGAGACAGCAGGTTCCAGGAGCTATTTCTCCTCATACTCTGTGGGCTCTTGGGTGCCTAATACATAGAAAAGCACATACTGAATGATGAACAAATACTACTTATTATAATGTTATATTGTGTTTTAAGTTATTACATGTGTGTTATATAATTTCTAGTTACAGCAAATATGGAGTCGATGAAAAAACCTCAAAAGAAAAGATAGATTTCCTGGTGAATGTCTGATTAATCATAACCCTGGATAAATACATTTTTTATTATTATTATTATTATACTTTAAGTTCTAGGGTACATGTGCACAATGTGCAGGTTTGTTACATATGTGTACATGTGCTATGTTGGTGTGCCGCTGGATAAATACATTTTAAAAATAACCAATCACATTTCCAAAGTTCCCACAAGGCTATAGAAGTAGAGGAGCAGAAGGGCTAAGAATGAGGAACTGAGAAAGCTTATTTCTTCCTCCCTCTAGAAAACTAATTGGCTCTCCTCCATTCTCTGCCTGGTTGGAGATGGCGGGTAGATGAGCCACTCAAATCCCCTAAACATCCCATCTTAATTTGGAATCTTGATGCACTGACTCATGTTAGGGCCTGGTATTTCTAACTCATTGGCATCACATTCTGAAGGGTCTCCAGCCTTGTCATTCTCAGATACATGAAAAGAAGCCAGGATCTATGGAATCTCCTATTAATTACAATGATGTATGCCTTCTGGAAAGGTCACAATTTGAAAAGGCATAAGATAAAACAAGTAAACACACACCAACTTGGGATAGTTCATAAAATACTCATTGGTGTTTTTCTGTTGTTGTTTTGTTTTGTTTGAGACAGGATCTCCTTCTCTCACCCAGGCTGGAGTGCAGTGGCATAATCTCAGCTCACTTCAGC
Organism: Macaca thibetana thibetana; assembly: GCF_024542745.1. Lineage (NCBI taxonomy): Eukaryota > Metazoa > Chordata > Mammalia > Primates > Cercopithecidae > Macaca > Macaca thibetana. The sequence continues at coordinate 50,435,177 of NC_065590.1, forward strand.
CTCCGCTTCCTGGGCTCAGGTAATCCTCCTACCTCATTCTCCCAAGTAGCTGGGACTACAGGTGCACACCAGCACAGTCAGTCAATTTTCTTTGTATTTTTAATAGAGGCTGGGTTTTGCCACGTTGTCCAGGCTGCCCTTAAACTCCTGGGCTCGGGTGATCCAACAACCTCAGCCTCCCAAAGTGCTGGGATTACAGGCGTGAGCCACTGTGCCCGGCCTAACGCTCTATTTTAAAAAGTTTCCCTTTGCTTATCTGCAGTAGGATAGAAGACTATTTATCCTGTCATCATTTACATCTCTACAGTCTTTACGGCTGCCCCAGTCTAATATTCTCACTTACGTGGGTACAAAGAGAGACATTTGTACATTCAAACATACTGGACTGGGATCCATATAAATCTATGTATTTCTGTCCATATGGATGATTTACTTCCCTCTCACCAACTGGCAATACTGTCTACATGAGACTAAGCACCATGGTGGTGAATGGGAGATTTAATCAACCACCCAGATGCTTTGTTTGCATCCTGAGAATCAGCAAGCATCTGGACTGTCAGCTGAACCCTGCTCTTCTCCATCTTGCTGCTGGTTGCTATGCAGGCGCAGCCCCTGTCTGTTTTGAAACAAAGCTAATGAGACTCGTTTTCCTCATTTCTCTGTGAAAATGTGACACTAGGCAAATTGGAATACAGTTCAAAAAAACAAAGGACAGGTTTTGTTTTATTTTCCTTGTTCCGCCCATCACACTATTCTCCTACCCCTAGACAGGATCATCATCACTACAAACAATCCCTTCCATGTTAGGAGAGTGTGTGGGTTTTTCACAATAAATCTGTGAGGGAGAAGGGCAGGAATTATACACTTACTGATGTAAAATCTTAGGGTCGGAGGACTTAGCTGAGTAACGTAAAATCACAGACCTGGTGATCTGCCCCTCTGGTAAGGGGCAGAATTAAAGGAACAACACAAGAAAATCAGAAAATGACCAGCTGTTATTTCTTTTCCCCATCACAACAAAAAGCCCAGCATTTCAGGAAGGGAACATTGAGAGACTCTTTCTGATGAAGATTTACTTTTTAGTTCACAAGAAAGAAGAGAACTCTTTCAGATATGTTTAGATCAAGGACCAACAGTTTAAATTTATACCACTATTATATATTATATTCATAAAATATAGGAGATCACAAGTTACAGAGAAATTGTTAGGTAAATGTACATCAACAAAATGAAGTATGTAGAGCCTCTAAAATTAAGGATACGACATTTATTTTCAATAATATGAAGAATTACGTAAATTATGTTAAGTGATGCAGTAATATATGAAATGTTTTGGGCATGCTTCCAAATATGTAGGAAATATAGATACCTAGGAAAAAGGAGGGAAGAAAATGTACCAAAGTACTAACAGCAGTTAAATCTAGGTGATGGTATTATGAGTCACGTTTATCTTTCTTTTTACACTTTTTGCCTTTGCAGATTTTATGCAATAAATAGTACAGTGCATGATGTGGTGCTCCATCCAGATATCCCATCCCCTCCTCCGCTTTCAGGACTGAAAAACTGCTCCTCTTCCATCACCTCCAGCTATTGGGAGACTAGGTGACTGACAGCTTTCATTCTCTAGGAATTGCTCCGGCCTGAAGAGAGCTGTGTCACCCAAAGTTGCTTCCTTCTTCTTTTTTCTTTTAAGACATAGTCTTGCTTTCTCACCCAGAAGTGCACTGGTGTGATCACAGCTCACTTCAGCCTCAACCTCCCAGGTTCAAGCAATCCCCCAACCTCAGCCTCCTGAGTAGCCAAGACCACAGGCACACTCCACCGTGCCCAGCTAATTTTTTATGTTTTTTAGACATGGAGTCTCGCTATGTTGTCTATGTTGGAGTGCAATGGCATGATTACGGCTCACTGCAGGCTCAAACTCCTGGACTCGTGATCCTCCCACTTCAGCCTCCCCAGTAGCTAGAACTACAGGCGTGTGCCACCAAGTCTAGCTAATTATTTTATTTTTATTTTATTTTATTTTATTTTGAGACGGAGTCTCGCTTTGTCACCCAGACTGGAGTGCAGTGGCGCGATCTCGACTCACTGCAAGCTCCGCCTCCCGGCTTCAGGCCATTTTCCTGCCCCAGCCTCCGAGTAGCTGGGACTACAGGCGCCCGCCACCTCGCCCGGCTAATTTTTTGTATTTTTAGTAGAGACGGGGTTTCACCGTGTTAGCCAGGATGGTCTCGATCTCCTGACCTCGTGATCCGCCCGCCTTGGCCTCCCAAAGTGCTGGGATTACAGGCGTGAGCTACCGCGCCCAGCTATTTTTATTTTTATTTATAGAGACAGGGTCTATGTTTTCTGGGTTGATCTTGAACTCCTGGGTTCAAGCAATCCTCCCATATCAGCCTCCCAAATTGCTGGAAATACAGGCATGGACCACCATGCCACCTCTAAAGTTGCCTCCATCTTAAGGGCAGTTGACATTCAATGGCCAACCTGTTTAGATGTAGACAGGTCCAGACCCTCACAGTAGCTCAACTGAAGGGTCATTGCAGCTCCAGAGCGCCCTCTGAAATCACCTGGGACTCTTATGCAATGGCCTCTCATTTTATCTTCTCTCTACACAATCTTTTTTCCTTCAACCCAAAATGGGTATTGACCCCAGGAACATACATTTATAAAGTTTCTGCATGCAGATCTCCTTCTCAGCCTCTGTTTTTTAGGGAAATCTATTCTGTAACAGCTGGTGCCAGGATTGACTCAAGGAAAACATCTATAAAATGATATTTTGCAGCTGAATCTCCTACCGACCAATCAACCATGAAAAGTTCATCACTGGTGGTAAATGAAATACTGACAGTTCCTAACCTGGAGTGGTGGGACAAGTATTAAAATTTTCGCTGAGTATGAACAGAGAGGGGATAGTGGTGAAAGTGACTATACTGATGGGTGTGGTATCTTCAGCATTAAGAAATATGAAACATAATAATTATAAAGACTATGAAACTGGATTGCTGCTGCTGGAGTTAGGAGCCTGTCATTGACCACCTCATGGTTGCACTATAGATACATGAGTTGAGTAGTATAGTGGCAAGGATAGAGGCTATGCATGGGCCAGCAGCATGAGCTCCCACTCACTAAGACTGATCTAACTACTGCTAATGCCACATGTCCAACTTGCTAACAACAGACACCAAATCTTAGCTGCTCAAATGGCTCCATCCCTCAAGAAGACTGCAAAGTGATTTATTGGCAAGTTGATCAGATTAGGCTGTTTTCATCTTAAAAGGGGCAGCAACTTGACTTTAAAAGAATCAGCATACATTCAGTGAATGGGTTTTATTTTTCTACCTGCAGAACCCAACCTAGCCTCCCTCTCTGAGTTTACACCGTGTTTCATACACTGACACAGGATTTCACATGCTTTGCAGTGGCCATACGGCAAGGCAATACACTGGAGCTATCACTTCCTGCACCACCTGCAAGATGCTGGCCCAGTGGAGCAAGGGAAAGGCCTGATGAAGCAACAGCTGAGGTACCAGCTTGCAAATGATGCCCTGGAAAGATGAAGAATCTTTCCCCAGAATGTTGTATCACACTCTAAATCAATGACTTTAATGGTGCTGTTTTCCCAATGGGTACAACACGTGGGTCCAGGAACAAAAGGATGGAAACAAAAGTGGCTCAGCTTACTCTCACTGTCAATAAGCCATTTGAAAAATCCACATTCTTTTCTCTTAACTTTGTACTCTACAGGTTTAGAGATCCTAGTTCCCAGACGGGAATGCTTCCACCAGAGGACACAGCAAGAGTGCCTTCGAACTTTAATCTCTAGAAATGCTGCCCATTCATTTTAAGCTTCATGCCACAAATGAAGGCATGGAAGAACATGTGAGGCATCCAAGTGATATTTTCAGTATCTCTTGGTACTCCCTGGCACAATTTTGCTTGAAAATGGAAAAATTCAGCAGCTACATATGTAAAGAACATGGCGACCAGGGGCTCAGGACCCTCAGAGATGAGGATCTCAGACATCCAAGCAAATGTGCTATCTAGACCAGCAGAGGTGATGGGGAGGAGGTGGGGATGGTTAATGGGTGCCAAAAACATAAAAAAAAAAAAAAAAATGAATAAGACCAACTGTTTGATAGCACAACAAGGTGACTATAATCAATAATAATTATACATTTTAAAATAATTTCCAGAGTGTAATTGGATTGTTTGTAACTCCAAGCATAAATACTTGAGGGAATAGATTTAAAAAACAGACTGGGCAAGATGGCCGAATAGGAACAGCTCCAGTCGCCAACTCCCAGCGCGAGCGACACAGAAGACCGGTGATTTCTGCATTTTCAATTGAGGTACTGGGTTCATCTCACTGGGGAGTGCCGGACGATCGGTGCTGGTCAGCTGCTGCAGCCCGACCAGCGAGAGCTGAAGCAGGGCGAGGCATTGCCTCACCTGAGAAGCGCAAGGGGGAAGGGAATCCCTTTTCCTAGCCAGGGGAACTGAGACACACAACACCTGGAAAATCCGGTAACTCCCACCCCAATACTGCGCTTTAAGCAAACAGGCACACCAGGAGATCATATCCCACACCTGGCCGGGAGGGTCCCACACCCACGGAGCCTCCCTCATTGCTAGCACAGCAGTCTGTGATCTACCAGCAAGGCAGCAGCGAGGCTGGGGGAGGGGCGCCTGCCATTGCTGAGGCTTAAGTAGGTAAACAAAGCCGCTGGGAAGCTCGAACTGGGTGGAGCTCACAGCAGCTCAAGGAAACCTGCCTGTCTCTGTAGACTCCACCTCTGGGGAGCAGAAAACTCTGCAGACGCAAACGACTCTGTCTGACAGCTTTGAAGAGAGCCGTGGATCTCCCAACACAGAGGCTGAGATCTGAGAAGGGACAGACTCCCTGCTCAAGTGGGTCCCTGACCCCTGAGCAGCCTAACTGGGAGACATCCCCCACTAGGGGCAGTCTGACACCCCACACCTCACAGGGTGGAGTACACCCCTGAGAAGAAGCTTCCAGAGCAAGAATCAGACAGGTACACTCGCTGTTCAGAAATATTCTATCTTCTGCAGCCTCTGCTGCTGATACCCAGGCAAATAGGGTCTGGAGTGGACCTCAAGCAATCTCCAACACACCTACAGCTGAGGGTCCTGACTGTTAGAAGGAAAACTATCAAACAGGAAGGACACCTACACCAAAACCCCATCAGTACATCACCATCATCAAAGACCAGAGGCAGATAAAACCACAAAGATGGGGAAAAAGCAGGGCAGAAAAGCTGGAAATTCAAAAAATAAGAGTGCATCTCCCCCGGCAAAGGAGCGCAGCTCATCGCCAGCAACGGATCAAAGCTGGACGGAGAATGACTTTGACGAGATGAGAGAAGAAGGCTTCAGTCCATCAAATTTCTCAGAGCTAAAGGAGGAATTACGTACCCAGCGCAAAGAAACTAAAAATCTTGAAAAAAAAGTGGAAGAATTGATGGCTAGAGTAATTAATGCAGAGAAGGTCATAAACGAAATGAAAGAGATGAAAACCATGACACGAGAAATACGTGACAAATGCACAAGCTTCAGTAACCGACTCGATCAACTGGAAGAAAGAGTATCAGCGATTGAGGATCAAATGAATGAAATGAAGCGAGAAGAGAAACCAAAAGAAAAAAGAAGAAAAAGAAATGAACAAAGCCTGCAAGAAGTATGGGATTATGTAAAAAGACCAAATCTACGTCTGATTGGGGTGCCTGAAAGTGAGGGGGAAAATGGAACCAAGTTGGAAAACACTCTTCAGGATATCATCCAGGAGAACGTCCCCAACCTAGTAGGGCAGGCCAACATTCAAATCCAGGAAATACAGAGAACGCCACAAAGATACTCCTCGAGAAGAGCAACTCCAAGACACATAATTGCCAGATTCACCAAAGTTGAAATGAAGGAAAAAATCTTAAGGGCAGCCAGAGAGAAAGGTCGGGTTACCCACAAAGGGAAGCCCATCAGACTCACAGCAGATCTCTCGGCAGAAACTCTCCAAGCCAGAAGAGAGTGGGGGCCAATATTCAACATTCTTAAAGAAAAGAATTTTCAACCCAGAATTTCATATCCAGCCAAACTAAGTTTCATAAGTGAAGGAGAAATAAAATCCTTTACAGATAAGCAAATGCTTAGAGATTTTGTCACCACTAGGCCTGCCTTACAAGAGACCCTGAAGGAAGCACTAAACATGGAAAGGAACAACCGGTACCAGCCATTGCAAAAACATGCCAAAATGTAAAGACCATCGAGGCTAGGAAGAAACTGCATCAACTAACGAGCAAAATAACCACTTAATATCATAATGGTAGGATCAAGTTCACACATAACAATCTTAACCTTAAATGTAAATGGACTAAATGCTCCAATTAAAAGATGCAGACTGGCAAACTGGATAAAGAGTCAAGACCCATCAGTCTGCTGTATTCAGGAGACCCATCTCACACGCAGAGACATACATAGGCTCAAAATAAAGGGATGGAGGAAGATTTACCAAGCAAATGGAGAACAAAAAAAAGCGGGGGTTGCAATACTGGTCTCTGATAAAACAGACTTTAAACCATTAAAGATCAAAAGAGACAAAGAAGGCCATTACATAATGGTAAAGGGATCAATTCAACAGGAAGAGCTAACTATCCTAAATATATATGCACCCAATACAGGAGCACCCAGATTCATAAAGCAAGTCCTTAGAGACTTACAAAGAGACTTAGACTCCCATACAATAATAATGGGAGACTTCAACACTCCACTGTCAACATTAGACAGATCAATGAGACAGAAAGTTAACAAGGATATCCAGGAATTGAACTCATCTCTGCAGCAAGCAGACCTAATAGACATCTATAGAACTCTCCACCCCAAATCAACAGAATATACATTCTTCTCAGCACCACATCGTACTTACTCCAAAATTGACCACGTAATTGGAAGTAAAGCACTCCTCAGCAAATGTACAAGAACAGAAATTATAACAAACTGTCTCTCAGACCACAGTGCAATCAAACTAGAACTCAGGACTAAGAAACTCAATCAAAACTGCTCAACTACATGGAAACTGAACAACCTGCTCCTGAATGACTACTGGGTACATAACGAAATGAAGGCAGAAATAAAGATGTTCTTTGAAACCAATGAGAACAAAGATACAACATACCAGAATCTCTGGGACACATTTAAAGCAGTGTGTAGAGGGAAATTTATAGCACTAAATGCCCACAAGAGAAAGCAGGAAAGATCTAAAATTGACACTCTAACATCGCAATTAAAAGAACTAGAGAAGCAAGAGCAAACACATTCGAAAGCTAGCAGAAGGCAAGAAATAACTAAGATCAGAGCAGAACTGAAGGAGATAGAAACACAAAAAACCCTCCAAAAAATCAATGAATCCAGGAGTTGGTTTTTTGAAAAGATCAACAAAATTGACAGACCACTAGCAAGACTAATAAAGAAGAAAAGAGAGAAGAATCAAATCGACGCAATTAAAAATGATAAAGGGGATATCACCACCGACCCCACAGAAATACAAACTACCATCAGAGAATACTATAAACACCTCTACGCAAATAAACTGGAAAATCTAGAAGAAATGGATAATTTCCTGGACACTTTCACTCTTCCAAGACTAAACCAGGAAGAAGTTGAATCCCTGAATAGACCAATAGCAGGCTCTGAAATTGAGGCAATAATTAATAGACTACCAACCAAAAAAAGTCCAGGACCAGATGGATTCACAGCTGAATTCTACCAGAGGTACAAGGAGGAGTTGGTACCATTCCTTCTGAAACTATTCCAATCAATAGAAAAAGAGGGAATCCTCCCTAACTCATTTTATGAGGCCAACATCATCCTGATACCAAAGCCTGGCAGAGACACAACAAAAAAAGAGAATTTTAGACCAATATCCCTGATGAACATCGATGCAAAAATACTCAATAAAGTACTGGCAAACTGGATTCAGCAACACATCAAAAAGCTTATCCACCATGATCAAGTGGGCTTCATCCCTGGGATGCAAGGCTGGTTCAACATTCGCAAATCAATAAACATAATCCAGCATATAAACAGAACCAAAGACAAGAACCACATGATTATCTCAATAGATGCAGAAAAGGCTTTTGACAAAATTCAACAGCCCTTCATGCTAAAAACGCTCAATAAATTCGGTATTGATGGAACATACCTCAAAATAATAAGAGCTATCTATGACAAACCCACAGCCAATATCATACTGAATGGGCAAAAACTGGAAAAATTCCCTTTGAAAACTGGCACAAGACAGGGATGCCCTCTCTCACCACTCCTATTCAACATAGTGTTGGAAGTTCTGGCTAGGGCAATTAGGCAAGAGAAAGAAATCAAGGGTATTCAGTTAGGAAAAGAAGAAGTCAAATTGTCCCTGTTTGCAGATGACATGATTGTATATTTAGAAAACCCCATTGTCTCAGCCCAAAATCTCCTTAAGCTGATAAGCAACTTCAGCAAAGTCTCAGGATACAAAATTAATGTGCAAAAATCACAAGCATTCTTATACACCAGTAACAGACAAACAGAGAGCCAAATCAGGAATGAACTTCCATTCACAATTGCTTCAAAGAGAATCCAATACCTAGGAATCCAACTGACAAGGGATGTAAAGGACCTCTTCAAGGAGAACTTCAAACCACTGCTCAGTGAAATCAAAGAGAACACAAACAAATGGAAGAACATACCATGCTCATGGATAGGAAGAATCAATATCGTGAAAATGGCCATACTGCCCAAGGTAATTTATAGATTCAATGCCATCCCCATCAAGCTACCAACGAGTTTCTTCACAGAATTGGAAAAAACTGCTTTAAAGTTCATATGGAACCAAAAAAGAGCCCGCATCTCCAAGACAATCCTAAGTCAAAAGAAGAAAGCTGGAGGCATCACGCTACCTGACTTCAAACTATACTACAAGGCTACAGTAACCAAAACAGCATGGTACTGGTACCAAAAACAGAGATATAGACCAATGGAACAGAACAGAGTCCTCAGAAATAATACCACACATCTACAGCCATCTGATCTTTGACAAACCTGAGAGAAACAAGAAATGGGGAAAGGATTCCCTATTTAATAAATGGTGTTGGGAAAATTGGCTAGCCGTAAGTAGAAAGCTGAAACTGGATCCTTTCCTTACTCCTTATACGAAAATTAATTCAAGATGGATTAGAGACTTAAATGTTAGACCTAATACCATAAAAATCCTAGAGGAAAACCTAGGTAGTACCATTCAGGACATAGGCATGGGCAAAGACTTCATGTCTAAAACACCAAAAGCAATAGCAGCAAAAGCCAAAATTGACAAATGGGATCTCATTAAACTAAAGAGCTTCTGCACAGCAAAAGACACTACCATCAGAGTGAACAGGCAACCTACAGAATGGGAGAAAATTTTTGCAATCTACTCATCTGACAAAGGGCTAATATCCAGAACCTACAAAGAACTCAAAACAAATTTACAAGAAAAAAACAAACAACCCCATCAAAAAGTGGGCAAAGGAGATGAACAGACATTTCTCAAAAGAAGACATTCATACAGCCAACAGACACATGAAAAAATGCTCATCATCACTGGCCATCAGAGAAATGCAAATCAAAACCACAATGAGATACCATCTCACACCAGTTAGAATGGCAATCATTAAAAAGTCAGGAAACAACAGGTGCTGGAGAGGATGTGGAGAAATAGGAACACTTTTACACTGTTGGTGGGATTGTAAACTAGTTCAACCATTATGGAAAACAGTATGGCGATTCCTCAAGGATCTAGAACTAGATGTACCATATGACCCAGCCATCCCATTACTGGGTATATACCCAAAGGATTATAAATCTTGCTGCTATAAAGACACATGCACACGTATGTTTATTGCGGCACTATTCACAATAGCAAAGACTTGGAATCAACCCAAATGTCCATCAGTGACAGATTGGATTAAGAAAATGTGGCCCATATACACCATGGAATACTATGCAGCCATCAAAAAGGATGAGTTTGTGTCCTTTGTAGGGACATGGATGCAGCTGGAAACCATCATTCTTAGCAAACTATCACAAGAACAGAAAACCAAACACCGCATGTTCTCACTCATAGGTGGGAACTGAACAATGAGATCACTTGGACTCAGGAAGGGGAACATCACACACCAGGGCCTATCATGGGGAAGGGGGAGGGGGGAGGGGGGAGGGATTGCATTGGGAGTTATACCTGATGTAAATGACGAGTTGATGGGTGCAGCACACCAACAAGGCACAAGTATACATATGTAACAAACCTGCACGTTATGCACATGTACCCTACAACTTAAAGTATAATAATAATAAATAAATTAAAAAAAAAAAAAAACAGACTGGCAGAGGTGCTAGCAGACAAAGGTAAATGGAATCTAGAGTGTGTAATAGAAGAGAGATGTTAAATAGTAGCCTTGAGAAGCAGCTAGAACTGGAATTCATTCCACTAACCTCCCTCCCTGTTTTTTGTGGTTTCTGTTTTGTTTTATTTTGATACAGGGTCTCCTTCCGTCACCCAGGCAGAGTGCGGTGTCATAAACTCACGGCACCCTCAAACTCTCAGGCTCACGTGATGCTCCTTTCTCAGGCTCCTGAGTAGCTAGGACCACAGGCACATGTCATCATGCTTGGCTAATTGTTTTTTTGTAGAGTTGGGGTCTCCCTGTGTTACCCAGGCTGATCTCTGGCTCCTAGGCTCAAGCAATCCACCTGCCTCAGCCTCCCAAAGTGCTGCAATCACAGACATGAGCCACCATGTCTGGTCTAACCTCCATCTTACAATTTTTCTAGGAAAAGAAGTTCTTGAGATCCAGAAGGAGCTACTCCTAGAGCTTATTATATGAAGCCTGTGGATCTGAGCAGTACAAATGGTGGACTGTTGTGAGTAGCAAGGTATCCTTCCCAAATCAACACTTTGGGACTGAAACACTCATTTCCTCACCTTCTGCAATTGTTGGTAGCTGATGGCTCTCATCTGAATTTATCTCTGGGACACACCATGGGCTGAAGAAGGCTACCTTAGGTAAAGAGGCCCTCAATGTCCTGGGTCACACTATCCACACTCCATTTCTGGAGGCAGCTAATATCCACATATTAATCAATATGGGTGTCTACAGCTCTAGCTCTCTTGCCTCCATGTAGTCAACTCCACAGGGTCATTCCATTTCAGAGCTTCCCATGTGATCAACAGAGGCCCTCATTGTGACTACACTGCAATCCAATTTCTCCCTCTGTTTGGTCCTACTTTCTTCATTGTCTCATAGGTGTGGTTTCCAGGAGCACTCCTGATAAACTCCCTGTGCAAAAAATCTCGATCTGAATACTTTTTCCCAGGGAAACCAACCTACAACATAGAGTATTCATTTAGAAAAATATAAATTTTTCAGAAGTATGCTGCTATATCTGTCCTCCTCCTCTATATGCAAAACATCCTCACCAAAAATACTTCCAGTCCCAAGGCTACTTCAGGGCTGAACATTAAGGAAAGAAATAGAGCAAGGTTAGCTGCTTCAAGGTAAGTGAATATCTTCTGAGGCAGATGCCAAAAGCCAAAGGAATCACCTAAAGTTTGGAAAACAATGAAAATAATACTCATAGTAGGAAAAAATAATCTGTGAAATATGCACAACAGTGGAGATTAACTGGAGACCTATTTTGTTTATGCTGAGAAGGACTTATTGCACAATAGCCTCTTCACTTCCTAATACTGTAAAGCCAAGAAGGAACAGGGAGGGGTATGGTCAGAACAAGCTCACTGGTAGAACAGGTGGGTAAGCAGATAGCTCCGTAAGCAGGGGCTAACAGAAGCAGGTGTCTTTTCTTTGAATTCTGACCTTATGCTTCTTTAAGCCAGTTTTCATTTTGTGTATTTGCAAATTTTATTTATGTCTTTAGTGAATTTTAAATATTATTTTCAGATTCCAACTAAGTTACAGTAGCATTTTGTCTAGTAGCAAGCTAATGCTAATCTTCTCTACTGAAGTGTAATTTTTTTTCCAATTTTAATTTGGTTCTTAGTACTAAAAATGTATGACAAATATTTGACATTTAGAATATTTTAAGGGAAACTTTTTTAAAATTTGATGTGAGGTAAGTCAATCCAAAGATGCAAAGTAGGCAGTGTGATGTAGTGGGGACCTCGCAAGACTGGAGCACAAAGATTTTTGTTGATGTCCAGCTCTGAAGCCCTTGGGCAAGGCACTTCACCTCTCTGGACCTTGGCCTCCTCATCTATGAACCAAATGAGTAGGACTGGATTATGAGTTCCTTCTCATAAAATGCTATGTGTGTGGTGTTATAAAATAACTAGAAGGTTCTGCCAGAAAAGCTCAAGAAACTTAATTTGTCTAATTTCAACCCTTAATGATTTTCTTTTGAGAAGGGATCATTGAAAAGAAAATAAATTTATATAACACATGACATATGGAACATTTAAGCTAAAAATTAAGGGGACCACTTTGGGGGGCCAAAGTGGAAGGATCTCTTGAGGCCAGGAGTTTGAGACTAGACTGGGCAACATAGCAAGACCACTTTTCTACAAAAACAAACACATTAATAAATAAATAAATAAATTGGAGAGATAATAGTTTGGGAGAATTTGTAGATACTTACATGTTCAAATGCATAAGCTTGGTAAAGACCAGCAATATCATGGGTTTCTATTACCTCTTCTCAGAAATACCAACATGTTGTGCAGAGTACCTTTTTTTTTTTTTTTTGACAAAGGCCAAACAGCTGCAGGGACCAGGTATGCCTCAAATGCCTGGGGTTAGAGCACAATAATCTGCTTCCTGGGGTTGCTGTTCCCAAAATGTAAGCCTCTCAGATTCATAGCCTTAGATTTCCACTATTTCCAGCCTCCCTTCCTCTGTCTATCTACTTACTGGACACACAACCCTGAAGTTCAATGACAAGGGGCACAGACATTAAAGAAGAGAGCAAGGGAAGACCTTCTGGATAAGTGAAGAGATTTCAGGTGTCAGAGAATTTACAGTCCGAGGCTCTTGGACATCTCCCTTAGGAAGTCTGTGGTTCTGACTTTCAGGGTAGCTTCAAATAACAATAAGCCCAAGACCCATGAAAGATTTTTTTAGGGGTGTATTAGCAAAGATGCTTTCTTTTCTCATATCCTAACCCCCAATTTTTTAAAATGTATCACATTTCCAACTAAAAACTGACAAAATATGAACCATCTGCTCTTCAGTGTACCCACATTAGCACTAGTATCCAAGTTTCCCCTTGAGGGAGATTGAGTGAGATATTCAGAGCTGGCACTTAGCGAAATGGAACTGTTTGTGTTTAGTGTCCCCAACTCTTTCTTGCATGTCCTTGTCCCTTGCTTCCAATATTAGCTATCCAAACTCTCTTGCAGTCTCTTCAGTCTTTTCCCCTACTCAAATCTCCCCGTTAAATTCATTCTCTGGAAATTCTCAATATGTAACACATTTATTTATGTATCTAACTGAAGACTCAAAGACCTTTGCACACTTTAACATTAATCAAAGGGCTTAAGGCAACTAGATGAGACCCCATGAGGTAGAAAATGTTTACAAACCTCATTTTTTAGTGCTATGAGATCTCTGGAATTACATCACAGAGACAGTCACCAATTAAATTTAGAAACCATCATTATAAGTTTATATCCCTTCTGTTTGTTTGTTTTTTTTTCTGATCACAATGGAAGTTTTTTTCTTCTTTATATTTAAGATGTTTTTAGAATCCAGGAAACTTACAAAAGAAACCAATTTCCCATTTGTTATTTATAGGACATTGTACAAAGAGGTTTCTGTAGCAATATATTGAATGTGGTGGATCACAGAATTGAGAAGAGAACATAAGGAAATTGATCTGTTGGATAAAATAATAAAATACTGGTAGACAATCTATCATGTAGACACAAAATTTAACAGACGTGTAAAGAGAACTAAAAATGAAGCCGTGGAATAATGTAATGAAATAATCCAGCTGCCTGATAGTCCTCACAATTTTTTAAGTTGACTGTGAATAAATGAAAGGGGAAGGGTGACAGAAAAGAATACTAAAATTTCCCTCAAATAAGCATTAATAAATTGGTTATTTAGGGAAATTTTAGATCAGAAAAGTAGTGATTGTTTAAATCCTCTAACAATACCAGGAGGAATGACAAAAGAGCGCAAGCTTCAAATTTACTGTAAATACCACCTGGTACTCATAATGAGCCTTTCTACAGTAAATAGCGTTTAGTGTTTATATAGAAAAATGCCTCTATTTTACATCTGCTCAAAGCAGGGCCAAAGTAATCATTGCCTGAGGGTGGCCAAATTGTATGTCCTCTAGAGCCAGCCATCACATCCAGGCTACCTCCGTGGCTGAAATTTTGGGCAGAACCAACAGAATATAACAAGACTCAGTCTCTATGCCCAGTATCTTTTATGATTAGCAAAGCTCTGTTCAAACAAATGCATGGCAGCAACTTGACCAACAAAGTCCTTGACAGACTCACCTCCAATGTGTAATTCTGTCAATTAGCTGTGAAGCCTCTAACGAAATCTATAAAAATAAATTATTCTCATACCTAAGAAAAGAAGGTGATATTATAGATTAACTTTCTGAAGTACACACTTATTTAAACCTAGCAAGAGATTTTGCCGAAAGTCAAATTGTTAGCATAATTATCTTTTTTAATGTTTGAAGATATGCTGTCATTGGTGTTACCTAAATTGTATTCTACTAAACAGATGTTCCATAGGAGAAAAAAGTGTTTTGATGGTTAAATACGTTTGGGATATAGCCCCCACTAGGATATTCACCACCATTATTAGAATATAAATCAGCTCCAGAAGAGATTTTGTTGTTTTAAAACAGTATTTTCTTTTTTAACCCAGATATTTGCAAACGAATTTATCCCCACTGAGTTTTTCCCATCTGGAGATACTCGTTTCAAAAAGCATGTTCTTTGGAAAACATGGCAAGAAAGCACTACTCACAGTAAAGGGAAGATTTTTTTTTCCTGAGGATAACTACATTTACTTCATTTTGTCAAAACATGTTTTTCCTCAAGCTTAAAATGTTAACCTTCAATTTCCAAGTGCTTTCAAATTTTATATAAAGGATTATGATAATAGATTCATGTGAGAGGCCTCTAGGCTAACCTGAAGCCAAAGAAAGTGTTGGGAGAACTGAAGCTAAGGACTCCCAGCCCTTCACTCTAGAATTGATTCACCTTGCAGTGTTGCCACATTCTAAACTGGATTTCCGTAGTTTCAGGTAGAAAATGGAAGAACAATGCCATCCTATTAGGTTATAGGAAATCAATTCCAAATAATTCTCGAAAGACTAGAAGTCACTTAAAATAGTTAAAACCTCATAATGCTCATATTCATCAAGCACTAATTGCCATAGCAAGATATGGAAATAACCTAAGTGCCAATAGATGAATAAATAAAGAAAATGTGGTGTGTGTATATGATACATACTATATATAATATTTCATTGCCTATATATACACAATGGAATGTTATTCATCACAAAAATGAAGGAAATTCTGCCATTTGCAACAATATGGATGAACCTGGAGGACATTATGCTAAGTGAAACAAACCAAACACAAAAAGACAAATACTGTATGATCTCACTCATATGTAGAATCTAAAAAACGTGAACACATAGAATCAGAGAGTAGAACAGTGGTTGCAAGGGGCTGGAGGGTGTTGAAAGTAGGAAGATGCTTGTCAAGGGGTACAAACTTTCAGATATAAAATGAACAAGTTCTGGGGATTGAATGTATAGCATGAGTGGTGATAGATGTGGTAATTAGTTTGATTGCGACAATTTTTACACAACATATACGTATATTCAGTCATCACATTGTATATCTTGAATACAAAGAATCATTTTAAAATAAAAATGTATTTTTAAAACCTGCTCTAGGGCCTTGCTGTTAGTAACAGAGTGAACGCAATAATTTCTTTCATGAAACTTTCTATTTGCTCATTAAACGCTCCCTATACACAAATTGACTCGAGAGGAAAGGGGGAAAAGATAAAATTTAGCTTTGTGATCAATTAATTTTCAAGTTCCAAATAACCAATTATTAATTTAATGGCTGAATGAATTTTATTCCTCTGGTTTATGCTTGGTTTATATTAGAAGGCACCATATTTTTAATAATATTTCTACAAAGAAGGAAGGAGTGGGAATTATTCATAGCTTTTTAAAATCTTGAGAATAAAGATGAAAAAATAGGCAAAGTATCAAAAGAGAAACAGTTTTTTTTCCTCCAGAGACTTACAGAAATTGAACACAAAGTATACTGTTTTGTTATTTAACATGAAATAATTGGGTATAACTACCTAGAGATTTAAGATAACTATTCTTTTATTCTGAAAGAACAGCTATAGAAAATATATCCCAAGCTAAAAAAAAAAAAAAAAAAGGTAAATTATAAAAGTTCACTGTTTTTCAATTAAAGAAGCTTCTGTATACTTACCTTTAGAATACAGCATTGGAATCATTTGCTATTCCACTGGAATACTAAACTGAATAATTTAGACTTTTACATGTTTTGTACAGTCTACTATAAAGTTACAGAATGAATTTCAAAACAGCTATCTTCAAGACAAAATGTTAAATTCACATAACACTCTTAAAAACTAACATAAAATCAGTTCTATAGGAAATCAACATATTTAATTATATACATTACAATCTTTACATTCTCTTTTACATTATAAATTCAATTTGATGACTTTTGGAATAATCAACTATTATCATATAATAGTTCCATTAAGCTATTCATTAAGTGAACATTACTGCCAAGAGTGATGATAGAAATATTGAACAATGAGATCACTTGGACACAGGAAGGGGATCATCACACACCGGGTCCTATTGTGGGGAGGCGCCGGGGTGGGGAGGGATAGTATTAGGAAGTATACCTAATGTAAATGACGAGTTAATGGGTGCAGCACACCAACATGGCACATGTATACATATGTAACAAACCTGCACGTTATACACATGTACTCTAGAACTTAAAGTGTAATTAAAAAAAAAAAAAAAAGAAATATCCTCTTAGATATTCCCAACCACAATTTGCAATAGACATATTACTGGCAAGAGTGAGGATTACAAAAATAGTTTAGATACCTTAATGCCAGAAACCAACCTCGTGGCAGGTTTATTCACTACAACAGCTTATAGGTGCTAAACAGATGTTCGATGGACTGAAAAACTCATACACAAAACCTAATTGTTCCTCCTCACACCTTGCTTTGGAAAATAAGAAAAGTCTTTTTATTATGTTAGTTTGAAAGGAGAACGTTCTGAATCATTGAAAACATCAAGTAAAAAATTTCATGTTACTACTTGGCACTCCATTCCACGTCTTAACAAATGTTATCACATGAAATACTATTATTCACTCAAAAAAGTTGTTAATTTACAAGACAAAGTAGCACAACAGTTAATATAGTTGGACATGCAGCAAAATATAATCTATTCTAAGGTTATATTCTAGATCATGCACAGTGGTTCACACCTATAACCCCAGCACTTTGTGAGGACAACATGGGAGGATCACTTGAGCCCAGGAGGTTGAGACTAGTCTGTACAATATAATAAGAGCCCGCCTGCCTCTACAAAAAACATTTTTTTAATTAGCTGAGTATGATAGCATGCACCTATAGTCCAAGCCACTTAGGGGCAGAGGCAGGAGGATTATTTGAGCCCAGGAGGTTGAGGCTGCAATGGGCCTTGATTACGTCACCACACTCCAGCCTAGATGATAGAACAAGACCATGTCTCAGGGGGGAGAAAAACAAAAGAAGTTACATATCTAAAGGATGGGAGTGAGATTATTTATCTTTGCAAAAACCAAGTTCCCCATCCCTGATTTCAATAACTATGTCCCTGTATTTTAATTTATTTTTAAAACTATTTATTTCAACTATAGATTATACCATATTATTTTAACATAAATTCATTTTTATTTAAATCCACTTTATAAAATAATATATATACAATTAACACATTTTTATCATTAAAAGACTTTAAAATGTATAATTCAAAGATCCTCCCAACTATAATTTTATGCCCACTCGCCAGAGAGGTAAGTACTGTAAACTGTTTCACGTATCTTTCCATCAACTTTTTATGTGTAGCTCACTTTATCAGAAGTAAATCTGTGTATACTTTTAAGTCACTACTTTTGTTCACAAGATAATTTAGTAATTTAGTTGTATTATGTCTCTTAAAATCAATCTCCTAAATATGGAAAGGAAAGGCATTACCAGCCACCAACAAAACACACTTCAGTACATATACCAGTGACACCGTAAAGCAACCACACAAACAAGTCTGCCTAATAACCAGCTAACAACATGATAACAGGATCAAATCTGCAGATATAAATACTAACCTTGAATGTAACCAGGTTAAATAATGCAATTAAAAGGCACACTGTGGCAAGTTAGATAAAGACACAAGACCCCGATAATATGCTACACTCAAGAGACCCATCTCACAAGCAATGACACTCCTAGGCTCAAAGAAAATGGATGGAGAAAAACCAAGCAAATGGAAAACATCAAAATGCAGGGGTTGCTATTCTAATTTTATACAAAACAAACTTTAACATATAACAAAAAAGACAGAAGATCACATAATGGTAAAGGGTTCAATTCAACAAGAAGACCTAAGTATCAGATATGTCAGATATATCCTCAACACAGTATCTGATATATCTGATACTAGTATATGTGATACTGTGTTGAGGATATATACACAGATAGATATAGATATATTTCTAAATTAATACAACCAGAAATTACAAAAAGGATATTACAACTGACTACAGAATTTTTTAAAAAATAAAATCCTTAGAGACTACTATAGACACCACTATGCACACAAGCTAGAAAATGTAGAAGGTATGGATAAATCCTGAAAATGTACAACCTCCCAAGATGAAACCAGGAAGAAATTGAATCCCTGAAGCGATCAGTAATGAGTTCTAAAACTGAATCAGTACTACAAAGCATACCAACAAGAAAAAGCAAGAATCAGACAGATTCACAGCTGAATTCCACCAGATGTACAAAAAAGAGCTGGTACCATTTCTAATGAAACTATTCCAAAAGATTGAGGAGAAAGGATTCCTCCTTATTCATTCTATGAGGTCATTTTCATCATGATAACAAAAGCTGGCAGAGACATACAAAAAAAAAAAGAAAACTTCAGGCCAATATCCTCGATAAAGATAGATACAAAAATCCTCAACAGAATACAGCAAACCAAATCCAACAGCACATCAAAAAGCTAATCTTCCACAACCAAGTAGGTTTTATTCCTGGGATGCAAAGTTGGTTTAACATATGTAAATCAATAAATGTAATTTATCACATAAACAGAACTGAAAATGAAAACCACATGATTATTTCAATAGATGCAGAAAAGGCTTTTGATAAAATTCAACATCTCTTCATGTTAAAAATCCCTCAATAAACTAGACATTGAAAGAACATACTTCAAAATAATAACAGCCATCTATGACAAACCCTCAGCTAACATTATACTGAATGGGTAAAAGCTAGAAACATTGCCCTTGAATAACAGAACAAGACAAGAATTCCCTCTCTCAACACTCCTATTGAACATAGTAAGGAAGTCCTGGCCAGAGCAATCAGGCAAGAGAAATAAATAAAAGGCATCCCAATAGGAAAAATGCAAGTCAAACTATCCCCGTTTGCAGATGATGTAATTCTATACCTAGAAAACTCCATCATCTCTGTCCAAAAACTCTTTGATCTAATAAATAACTTCAGCAAAGTTTCAGGATACAAAATCAATGTACAAAAATCAGTAGCATTCCTATACGCCAACAATATCCAATATGACAGCCAAAGCAAGAATGCAATCCCATCTACAATAGCCAAAAAGAGGATAAAATGCCTAGGAATACAGCTAATCAGGGAGATGAGAGATCTCTACAATGTGAATTATAAAACACAACTTAAAGAAATTACAGATGGCACAAACAAATGGAAAAATATCCATGCTCATCGATAGGAAGAATCAATATTGTTAAAATGGCCATATTACCCAAAGCAATTTGCAGATTCAATGTTATTCCTACCAAACTACCAATGACATTCTTCACAGAATTAGGAAAAACTATATTAAAATTCATATGGATCCAAAAAAGAGCCCAAACAGCCAATGAAATCCTAAGCAAAAAGAACAAAGCTGGATGCATCACATTACCCAATTTCAAGCTATACTATAGGGCTACAATAACCAAAACAGCATGGTGCTGTTGTTGAAACAAGAAGCTTCTGCACAGAAAAAGAAACTATCAACAAAGTAACAAACAACCTACAGAACGAGAGAAAACATTTGCATACTATGCATCCAACAATGGTCAAATATCCAAAATCTATAAGCAACCTAAACAAATCAGCAAGCAAAAAACAAATAGCCTCATTTAAAAAGTGGACAAAGAATGAGAACAAATACCTTTCAAAAGAAGACATACACCCAGTCAACAAGCATGTGACAAAATGCTCAACATCACTAATCATCAGAGAAATGCAAATGAAAACAACAATGAAATATCATCTCACACCAATCAGAAAGGCTATTACTAAAAAATCAAAAAATAACTGATGCTGGCAAGGTTAAAAGACAATGCTTATACACTGTTGGGAATGTAAATTAGTTCAGTCATTGTGGAAAGCAATTGGGCAATTTCTCAAAGAACTCAAAGCAGAATTACTATTTGACCTAGAAATCCCATTATTGGGTATATACCCAAAGGAATATAAATTGTTCAGCATAAAGATACATGCACATGTATTTTCATCATAGCACTATTCACAATAGCAAAGATGTGGAAACAACCTAAATGCCCATCAACAGTATAATGGATAAAGAAAATGTGGTACATATATACCAGGGAATACTATGCAGCCATCAAAAGAATGAGATCATGTCCTTTGCAGCAACCTGGATGAAGATAGAGGCTATTATCATAAGCAAACTAGCAGAGGAACAGAAAACCAAATACCACATGTTCTCATGTATAAGTGGGAGCTAAATGTTGAGAACCCAAAGACAGAGGGAACAACAGATACAGCACCTACTTGAGAATGCTGGGTGGGAGGAGCATGAGGACCAAAAAAACTACCTGTTGGGTACTATGCTTGTTATCTGGGTAATGAAATAATCTGTTTGCCAAACTCCTATGACACACTATTTGCCTATATAACAACCCTGCACATGTATCCCTATACCTAAAAGCTAAAAAATAAAAATAAAAAAATTTAAAAAGAGAGAGCAAAAACAACAAAAATTATCTATCTCATTTTGAAATAAAAATGTGTGGAGTATACTCTACTATTTGTATGAACCATAGTGACAGACATTTGGATTGTATCCTGTTTGGTTTTTTGTTGTTATTATATATTTCTATAGTGTTGTGCTCATTTTTCTTATTAATATAAACGTTCTTTACTGTAAAGAAAATTAGTCCTTTCTCATATGCTTTTCCAATTACTTTTTACCACGTTATCATTCATGTTTTGACTTTTTCTTCTCTTTTATTTTATCACAGCTTTGGGGGTACATGTGAAGGTTTGTTACATAGATAAACGCATGTTGTGGGTGTTTGTTGTATATATTATTTTGTCACCCAGATATTAAGCCCTGTACCCAGTAGTTATCCTTTCTGCTCTCCTCCCTCCTTCCACTCTCCCAGCTCAAGTAGACCCCACTATCTGTTGTTTCCATCTTTGTGTTCATAAGTTCTTGTCATTTGGCTCTCACTTATAAGTGAGAACATGCAGTATTTGAAGTTCCTGCATTAGTTTGCTGAGGATAATAGCCTCCAGCTCTATCCATGTTCTTGCAAAAGACATGAGCGTTCTTTTTTTTTTATGGCTGCATAGTATTCCATGGTGTATACATACCACATTTTCTTTATCCAATCTGTCATTGATGGGCATTTAGGTTGATCCCATGTTTTTGCTATTGTGAACAGTGCTTCAGTGAACATTCACATGCATGTTTCTTTGTGGTAGGATGATTTATATTCTTCTGCGTACATATCCAGAAATGGGATAGCTGGGTCAAATGGCATTCTACTTTTAGCTCTTTGAGGAATCGTCATAGTGCTTTCCACAAAGGTTGAACTAAATTAGCAGTATAGCCATTTTAATGTGGTACATATATACCCAGGGAATACTATGCAGTCATCAAAAGAATGAGATCATGTCATTTGCAGCAACATAGATGAAGGTAGAGGCTATTATCATGAGCGAACTGACACAGGAACAGAAAACCAAATAGGAATGCTAGTGATTTTTGTGCATTCATTTTGTATCCTGCAATTTTGCTGAAGTTGTTTATCAGCTGGAGAAGCTTTTGCACTGAGACCGTGGGATTTTTCTAGATATAAAATCATGTCATCTGTAGAGATAGTTTTACTTTCTCTTTTCCTATTTGAATGCCCATTATTTCTTTCTCTTGCCTGATTGCTCTGGCTAGGACTTCCAATGCTATGTTGAATAGAAGTGGTGAGAAAGGGCATCCTTGTTTTTGCCGACTGTCAAAGGGAATGCTTCCAGCTTTTGCCCATTCAGTATAATGTTGACTGTGGGTTTGTCATTGATGGTGCTCATTATGTTGAGGTATATTCCTTCAGTACCTAGTTTATGGATAGTTTTTAACATGAAGGGGTATTGAATTTTATTGAAAACCATTTTTGTGTCTATAGAGATAATCATGTGGTTTTTGTCTTTATTTCTGTTTATATGCACATTTATTGATTCCTATATGTTGAATCAACCTTGCATCCCGGGAATGAAGTCTACTTGATTATGCTGGATTAGCTTTTTGATGTTCTGCTGGATTCAGTTTGCAAGGATTTTGTTGAGGATTTTTGCACTGATGTTCATCAAGGATATTGGCCTGATGTTTTCTTGTTATGTCTGCCAGGTTTTGGTATCAAGATGATGCTGGCCTTGTAGAATGAGTTAGGGAGGAGTCCCTCCTCCTCGATTTTTAGGAATAGTTTCTGTAGGAATTGTACCAGTTGTTCTTTGTACATCCTGTAGAATTTATCAGGTCCCAGGGGTGTGTGTGTGTGTGTGTGTGTGTGTGTGTGTGTGTGTTTTGTAGGCTATTTATTACTGATTTGGTTTCGAAACTCGTTATTGGGCTGTGTGGGGAATCAATTTCTTCCTGACTCAGCCTTGGGAGGGTGTATCTGTCCAGGAATTTATTCATCTCTTCTAGGTTGTCTAGTTTGTGTGCATACATCATTGAGGCAGAAAATTAACAAAGACCTCAAGACCTAAACTCAACATTGGACCTAATGGATCTGATAGACTTTTACAGAACTCTCCAACAAAAAACAACAGAATATACAGTCTTGTCACTGCCACTTGGCATATACTCTAAAATCAGCGACAAAATTGGACATAAAACTATCTTCAGCAAAGGTATAATCACCACCAACACACTCTCAGACCACAGCACAATAAAAATAGAAGTCAAGACTATGAAAATCACTCAAAACCATGCAATTACATGGATATTAAACAACATGCTCCTGAATGACTTTTGGGTAAATGATGAAATGAAGGCAAAAAACAGGAAGTTCTTTGAAAATAATGAGAACAAGGATGTAACATAGCAAAATTTCTTGTATACAGTCAAGGAAATGTTAAGAGGGAAGTTCATAGCACTAAAAACCCACATCAAAAAGTTCGAAGGATCTCAAATTAACAATCTAACTTCACAACTGAAGGAATTACAGAGGCAAGAACAAATCAACCCCAAAGCTAGCAGAAAACAAGAAATGACAAAATCAGAGCTAAACTGAAGGAAATCAAGACACACACACAAAATTTCAAAAGATCAACAAATCCAGGAGTTGGTTTTTGATAAAAGTGATAAAATAGGCCACTAGCTAGTCTAATAAAGAAGAAAAGATAGAAGAGCCACATAAACACAATTAGAAATTACACAATGAATGTTCTATCCCCACAGCAATAAAAAAAACCATCAGAAACTACTAGGAACACCTCTGCACACACAAACTTGACTTTTATTTTTTGCCTTGACTGAAGGATTTTTTTATGCCCTTAAATTTATCAGTCTATCTTCACAACTTTTAAACTTTGTGGCATGTTCAGAAGTCCTTTTCTAAATCAATATCCTGATGTTTTACTCCATTGCTTTTCTGATTTCATTTTACTTTTTATGTTCCGATGTTTGAGTCATCTGAAATTTAGATTGTTTAGTGTAACAAGTGAGAGATAACAATTTTTCTAAATATCAAGCCAACCTATTGAACATCATTAAATAATCCATTTCCTTCCCCATTTACTTGAGTTCTACCATTATCTATATATTAAAATCTTCATACATTTTGACTTTCATTTCCATAATAAAATGCTCTTCAATCTATTCTTGAATAAATAACAAGCTCTTTCAAGTTCTCCAGGTTTATTAACATAACTGGCAAGGCTTGTTTCCCCTCATTATTCTTATTAACAATCTTTCATTTTACTCTTACCTATTTATGTTTTTCAAACAAAATGTATCATTTTGCAAATTTTCTCAAAAGCAATCTTGTTGGTATTTTGAAGGGAATCTATTCAATATATATATTTGAGAAAAATATGCATTTTATAGCATAGATTCTTTTTATCCAAAGTATGTCTTTCTTTTTAATACTTATTGTCCTTAGAAAATAATTTTTATATAATTTCCACACATTGATCATTAACTATGTTCCCAGGTATTGTATATTAAATATTCTATTCCATTGCTTTTCTAAATTGGTGGTTTTGATATGTAGGAAACTTTTTGATTATTCATTTTTCAACTTTATCTTACTAAATTATAATAGATTTTTGTTGATTATTTTAGGTTTACATTGCAATCACTTGCAAAAAAAAAGGCACATACTTTCTAACATTTATAAGTCTATTTACATTATTTGTCTAGTTGTACTGGCTGTGCTTCCATGAAAATAATAAATGATATAAAGATATAAAAGGGCATCTATATATTTCTCTTTTGTATTATCTCCCATCTTAACAGGAGATGAGATAACAGGAATGTCTTAGTGATTCATTAATAAGACTTATGCTTTCTTTTTAATTAACACGTATATTAATTTCATTCTAAAGAAGTTTCTGTATTTGGAAGGGTGATTTCAGTTTAACATTTAAGAAGAAATACTGTTTTCTGCCCTCTTAATATGGTGAATTATACTAATAGTTTTCCAAATACTGAAACATCTTTCATGCAAGGATGTTTGCCAATAATGTGTTTCGTACTTTGCCTTCATGAGTTGTTAGTGGTCTGTAGTCAGTTTTGGTTTTTTTTTTCCTATCATTCCTATCAGATTTTGGTATCACTTTAAAACTTCCTTTTTTATATAATAGTAATAATTTAACAGAATTACATTTATTTCTTTCTGAACTATTTGAAAAACTTCATCTGTAAAATCTTCTAAGTACATTGTTTGTGAGAGGTCACTTACATTCTTTTCTCAAATTTCTGCTTAGGTTTGTGTACAATTTATGCTTTCTAAATCTTTTCTAGTAAAGTCTAGTCATTTATAGATCCTTTTATTAACAAAACATTTATTTCATCTAGTATTTCAAATAGATTTAGAGAGAATATTATAAAATATTCACTAATAACTAATTTGGTATGCTTTCCACTTATGGTTGTTAATTATTTCCTCACCTTCATTTCCAATTTTGTATATGTTACCAATTGTGTTGTATTAAATAAACTTAATTTATTTGTAGGTTCAGTTGTGTCATGTATAAATTTCTGCTTTCATTTTGTTAATACTTTCCTCTATTTTCCTTAGCTCCTATTTGTCAACCTTTATAAAATACTTGATTTGAATAATTAATTCATTTACTATAAATCTTTATTTTGTAAGTTTAAAACTATAAGAATTTGTGTAACTGTGGATACAGCTCATAGATTCTATAGCTTACTGTTTTCATTTTCATTATTGTATGAACATTATGCAAGCAAAGTCTTAATTTTTGACCTATGGGTTGTTTAACATAAAGATGTAATGAATTGTTATCAAAGATATTTATTCCATTTTGTTGCTTTGATTTTATATTTCAAGATGGCTCTATTGGAGTTTTAATTTAAAGATCTCAAATACACAAACCAAACTGTTTGCACCATTAGTGAATTTTAGATAGCTACTCACATATCTTGAAAATGTAAAATTTATATAAAATGAAAGTAATATTTCATTGGTATTCCCTGTGGATCTTATTTAAAACTAATTGTCCATAGATAGCCCTCCCTATCTCCCTATCTACCTCCTGTACTTTAAATTTCTCCACAGCACTTTTGACTATTGAAAAAGATGATTATATATATATATATTTTTAAAAACTCAAATTTTGTCAGATGCCTCAAAATGTTGGTATTTTATGAGGATTGCATTAATTATGTAATTAAATTTTAAAGATTTAGGATCTTTGAAACCTGAATTATACACAGTAGATACTCAATATATGTTGTATATATATACATACAAATGTATATATTCATATAATGAGTAAAGGAGATTATATGAGAAACAGACAGAAACCTTTTGTGAAAGAAAAACATGCTGCTCAGATATGAAAAAGTCTATTAGTACACAACCTGGCCTTTATTTGCTCATCTTACATAGCATTTGGTAAAGAAATATTGCTCAATATATGTTGGATTCCTTCCATCAAAGTGATAGAATTGTCCTCCAATGACTCCCATTTCTTAAACAGAGAGTTTTAAGTCTATGTTCTCATTATAGGGGGCTCAAAAAGAAGTAAACAATTTTTTTAAAAGGGCAGTTTACCTGACTAGTCAGGTTTTATTTTGACTTTAAGAGAGAGTCTTACAGAGCCTGATAAATATGAGCATAAGTCAATCACTGAACCAATCAAATCAATCAGATCAAGTTCCATTACCTGGTCATTTCACTTAAGAGATTAGAAAGTTAATGAGATGATCAAATTTTATAGTGAATGAAATCAGGATATCTACATATATTTAATGGGAGTTTGCTTTCAATTTTATTGGTGTCATTGTTTATGTGAAATCAATCTAAAATTCTGTTAAAGAGAAATTCACTTGATTTGATTTTAAATAATGAAAACAAGGAATATATGTGTTTGTAAATACTCTGAATTGAAATAGAGCTATGAATAATTTTGATAGGCTACTCAGAAAGGTCTTTAAAAAAAGGTTTCTTAATCTAGGCCCTCAAATTTTGTCAGCTCCTCAGAAGGTGGTCAGATTTTGTGGTATTGATTCATATTAACAAAACTCAGAAACCAGCTTTGATAACAGAGAGAACAATGTTCACGCTGGTTTGGAATTAACCATCTCAAAAACACAATGGCTGCATATAAAATATTCATGACCATGACGTTCATTAATATCATGTTTCTTCTGGGGTGAAGTACCTGCTTCATTCAGCATTCATATGCATGTTTTACATTTATTTATTGTTCATTTATTGCTGATTAGTTGAGTAACATCATGCTTTCTAATTGGATTTAGGAGACACTCTAATCACTGTAGTACACATTAACACAAACAAATGTTACAACGATCTACTCCAAGTTAGCTCATTCCTTTATTTTTCATTTGTTCATTCACTTATCGAACCTTAAATATCTACTATATAGAAGAACTTGTGCCAAGCACTAAGGAAATAGCAGTAAAACACAACCCCTCAAGGAGGCCAAAGTCTGGAGGGGAAGACAGACATGCAAAAATATAAGTTACAGTATAGTGTGGCAAATGCTTTGACAAACTGCTATGGAAGCATATTGTAACCATCTCTTCAGGTGTATGTTCATCCACTTTCATTTCAAGAGCCCTTTGAGAGGATAGAGGAGGAAAAAGGTGAAACTATATAAACATCAATTCTACCATGTGTTTTAAAAATGCATGTTTTGAGTCAAGGAAAACCATTACCCACACTGTTTATATTTAACTGCAGCATTTATTCTTCTCCTTGAAGGAGAAAACATCTCAAAGGAAAAAATCAACCTTAAAGCAGACCAGCTTATATTGAATAGGCTATATACCTCCAGGTTTCCATCATCCAAGTGGAGACCACCATCATCTCTAATAACTCCTACTCAGATCCAGGATTCATACCTTCATAAGGAAAGCAAAACCACTTTGTGACATCAGATTCATGAATTGTCCAGTCCAGCTGTCTTTGACACTAAGGACTCATAACATTCCAATGTCTCAATGTCAAAGCCTGAGGAGCTATCCAAATCTTTAATGACATTTCTTACACACTATGTGGCATCTGGAAAGATGTGAGGACAAGAGAATAAAGAGGTAATTATTAAAAGGCTAAAACTTGGGAGCATCACATGGCACCAAATTTTTAACATGTCATGAGACCACTATTCATAATTTGCTCAGACAAAGCAAGTAAGCAGGTACTAGAATAAGAACATCAAAGGCAAGGCACAACGTGGGAATACATCTAGGCTGAAAACTAAATGTCTGCATACCTTTGCGACCTAGACAAAAATAGACAAGTTCATTTAAAAAGATGTTGTCCCACCAAGATGCTTACCAGAGTCAGCATTATGAAATTACTCTTCAAACAGAACAAGAATGAAATATCACAGTATACAAACATTTTAATATTTTTACTTTTAAGAGAAGAGAACTTATTTTCCATCTGAAGTGTAGTTGAAAATTATGCACCATTATTGTTCAATAACTACTAAAAGAACAGAGCAGCAATAATTCTTTTGAATTTCAGAGCTTCAAAGTAACATATCTTCCTACCATCAATGAAGATATTTACTCATCACCTGACTATGTCCTCATTCTAAAGTATTGCCTTTGTACGCCCCAGAGGTCCCCAAGGAGAGTATCAATGGTTATTGACTTTAAACCACTGAAAGAGCAAATGACATTCATCTGTTAAGAAAGACAGGTTGAGAGACTGGCACAAGGTCAATTTATCTTCAAAACTTACATATGCACCCTTTGCTGTCAACTCACTTCCTTTCACCCCGAGATTGATGATTAGCAGCCTTGCTCACAAATTCTCAATAATAATTTGGAAGCTAAATTATTTCCCAATTTGTGTCATTTTAAGAAGTCTTGTTGGTAGTGCTGACTTTTAAGAAAATAATATGCATTTTCTGCCAAAAATAGAAATGTGTTGTTCCTAGTTATTTTATTATTCAAGTTTAAATAACCCTTATTATTCTTTGAAGGACAGAAATGGCTAATAAATAGGGATATGCTAATCACACAATGTTGCATTAAAAATGGAAATTATTTTAGTTTATCTTCACAAGGCTAATTTTAAAATTATTTTAATGAATTCCAGGAGGATAAGACAATAGAGCTCTCTCTGCAGTCTATATTAACTCTTCCTAGTAACTTAGATTTGTTTAAAGCTATTCTTCTACATAGCAACTGTTACCTGAATTCTAGGTGTTTGGACAAAAAAAAATAAAGATTACTGAATATAGTTTGTTGAATTCGTCATTAAATTCAGGATCTACCTTTCTTCTTTTAAGAATAAACATCTCCTTGATATGTTATGTCATGAATCCAGTTGTTCCCTAAAGTGAAATGTTTGATTAAAGAAATCATCCAAAAATTTTAGGATATAAGACTACTAGCTCCTTGAGGGCAGTAATTTTATCTTAATTGCCTTTTAGTCCAGAGTCTAGCATAGCTCCTGGCATACACCCAATAAATATTTGTTGAGTAAATGAATCAAAATAATGTTCTTTTTGACCAATATTTTTTATGTAGTTAATAATACTAGCCAACAGTTATTCTTTCTTACATGCCAAGCACTATGATCACATAACACATATTAACTATTTCAATCCTAATAACATATCCTATTACATCTAGGCTATTATTATCCTCAGATTAGGATGTTTACAGATGAGGAATCTGAAACACAGAGGAGTTAAGTACCTTACCCAAGACACAAAACTACCACATAGTAGGGACATGATTAAAACTTGACAAACTATCTCAAGCCCTCCCACCTAATCATGACACTCTCCTATCTCTCTGAATTGATAAGGTATCAAAATTGAAACAAATTCCAAGTATAAGCATACCACAAAGATATTGCAGGTTTAGTTCCAGACCACCGCAATAAAACAAGTTTCACAATAAAAGTGAGTCACGAAAATTTTTGGTTTCCCAGTGCATAAAATAGTTACGTTTATACTACTATATAGTAGTCTATTAAGTGTGCAATAATAGCATTGTGTATAAAAAATGGACATACCTTAATATAAAATAGTGTATTGCTAAGAAATACTAACAGTCATCTGAGTCTTCAGTGAATCATTTTGCTGATAGAGGGTCGTGACTCTTCCTTGCATGAAACATATCTTTGCAGCATGTGATGCTGTCTGATAGCATTTTACCCACAGTAGGACTTCCTTCAAAATTTGAGTCAATTCTCCCAAACCCTGCTACTGATTTAGCAATTACATTTATGTACTATTCTGAATCATCTGTTGTCATTTTAACAATGTTCACAACGTTTTCACCAGGAGTAGATTCCATCTCAAGAAACCACTTTCTTTGCTCATCCACGAGGAGCAACTGCTCATTCATTAAAGTTCAATCATGAGCTTGCAAAACTTCAGTCACATCTACAGGCGCCACTTCTAATTCTAGTTATCTTACTATTTCTACCACATCTTCAGTTACTTCCTCCACTGAAATCTTGAAACCCTCAAAGTCATCCATGAGGGTTGAAATCAAATTCTTCCAACCTACTGTTAATGTTGATATTTTGACTTCCTCCCATGAATCACAAATGTTCTTCATGGCATATAGAATGGTGAATAATTTTTAGAATGTTTTCAATTTACTTTACCAAGATTCATCAGATGAACTCACTGTATAAAGCAGCTACAGCCTTTCAAAATGTATTTCTTAAATAATAAGACTCGAAAGTCAAAATGACTCCTTGATCCATGAGCTACAAAATGCGTGGTGTTTAGCAGGCATGAAAACAATGTTATTCTCCTTGTACATCTCTATCAGAGCTCTTGAGCGACTTGGTGCATTGCCAATGATCATTAATATTTTGAAAGGAATCCTTTTTTCTGAGCAGATCTCAACAATGGCTGTAAAATATTCAGTAAACCATGCTGTAAACCGATGTGCTGTCATCTAGGGGTTTTTTGTTCCACTTATAGAGCACAGGCAGAGTAGACTTAGCAAAATTCTTAAGGACCCTAGAATTTTTAAAATGGTAAATGAACATAGGCTTCAACTTAAAGTCACCACCTGCATTAGCCCCTAACAAGAGAGTTGGCCTATTCTCTGAAACTTTAAAGCAAGATATTGATTTCTCCTCTCTAAATAAGAAGGTTATAGATGGCATCTTCTTCCAATAGAAGACTGTTTTGTCTGCATGTAAAATCTGTTGTTTAGATTTTACATTGATGAAGCTAGCTGTGCAGCTACTGTGTAGCTAGCCTCATCAATGTAAAATCTAAACAACAGATGAGGCTAGCTGTGTAGCTTCATCAATGATCTTAGCTAGATAGATCCTCTGGATAATTTGTTGCAGCTTCTACATTAGTACTTGCTACCCACTTGGCAGTTTTATGTTATGGAGATGGCTTATTTCCTTAAACCTCATGAAGCAACCTCTACTAGCATCAAACTTTTCTTCTGCAGATTCCTAATCTTTCTCAGCCTTCACAGAATTAAAGAGTTAGGGCCTTGCTCTGGATTAGACTTCAGCTTAAAGAAATGTGGGTGATTTGATCTTCTATCCAGGCCACCAAAACTCTCCATTCAATCAAAAATAGTTACTCTGAAGTTAAAATTTTAACGTTTTAAAATGTATTTACTAAATTGTCACTTTTGATCTAAAAATAATTTAATTATTTTGCATAACATAATTGTTTATAAATACCACTTTTCCAAGGCCAATAAAAACAGAATAAACTGTAGGATTGAGGGGTTAAAATACACTGAAATATCTATATGTAAAAAGAAAAATAAGAGGTTTTGACTTTAAATACCTGAATTCAGTCCATCAATTCACTTAATATACAAACAACTAAAATTAAGATATATTAAGGTAGAAAGTACAATGGAGAAAATGGTTCCCTCTGCTTGCAGAGATCATGGTTGACAGTAAAGGGAAGTCACTGAGGTGGGGTTATATGGCTGGACTAGATTTCTACTCTCATCCCTGTCCAGGCTTCTGGTCATACTGATTGATTTACATGAGGTGAAGGGTACCTGCAAAAAGGTAGCTTTTAATGTACTAAAGCCTGAAAAAGAGATGAAAAAATGCAAGGGACCTTAGCCACCTTAACCTCAACCAGATGTAAGGAAAGCACTTGAGCCAAACGAAAGCAGCGACCTTCTTCCCTCTTCTGTGATGAATACACAATGATCTGGAGCATTGAGGACCCTTGGATGCCCACTGGATTGGCAGCTTTTTAGAACCATGCGCTAGCATTCAAGTCAGAGGGGTGGGGCCTAAAAAAAGAGAAGCAGCAGCAGAAGATCCCATGGATAATAGCAGTGAGTATTCTTTATGGGGCTCTTAACATAGGTCAGATAATTTCCAACTACTCCAAATGCATTAACTCACTTAACCCTAAAACAATCACCACTTTCCAGCTAACAAGCTGAAGTTTAGAGAAGTTAAGCAAATAGTCCAAGGTCATGTACCTAAATGGTGGCACCAGGATTCGAACACAGGTAGTTTAATCCCAGGGCTTATGCTCCCAAAAACAGAGCTAATTCTCTCTCTCATGGGAGAATGGAATCCCCTGGGGGGGTATGGGCTTTTTGGACCCACATAAAAATACTCTGTAAGAATTCCCAAGTAAACTTTCAGAGGTAGAGGAATGGCAGAGATAGGGAGATTTTCTGGGAAGCTGGTTTCCTGCTTGAGCAGATAGGACAATGTGTCAGCCTGATTTGAGTATAAATGATAATGAGAACTCATTTTTTCTGCAGGTTGATAAGGCCTGGGGATACTGAAGCATATGTATTTTATATTTGGAGAGAAGGGCATATAGACATTAGCTAGGATTAGTCATGCACAGGATTTATTCAGTAAAGCATTTGTACAAACATAATGAGAAACTCTAATGTAGAATGCCCAGTGAAATTCAGTTAGCTATAGACACAAAAGGAATTAAAGAGAATTCTCTATAAGTCTGACCAGATTGTGCTAAAAAATTTCATCTGTAAATAATTTTTCACTTGGTATCCACATCCCTTAGAAAAAAATATTAAAAATGGCGATTGAATATTGGGTCAGCCTCAGCCCATCTACAGAAATCTATAAAGTACCTGACATAAAATTTCAGAAGTACTTTGAAACTCTCTGCCTTGTACAACAATCCTTCTTTTCCATCTTAAATCTTTTTTTTTTTTAAACAAGGCAGAACTTAAGTAAGGGTAAATAAGTAAAATACCTCTGTGGGAAAATGCAATTGATAGTACAACTCAGTAGTGCCAAGAAGACATTCTTATTCCCATCATTCAAGCAGTAAATATGAAGATTCTCCTGCTCAGAGCTGAGGGTAGATAAACTGGTTGGGCAATGACTAAAGGGAAAGTGAGTTATTTTGTTTTGTGTGTCAAAGAAAATAGCCAGCTTAGCCAAGTTCCACAGTCAAAATTCTAGACTACTGTAATCAGAATATAGAATTGGAGAGAAACAGATTTTAAATGGCAGAGTATAAGCAACTGGATCAAACTGGCCTGCCACCTTTCTATTCTGTGACAGTAAATTAAATACCAAATTTTGTTTATCACTTTTTTAGAGTCATTTCGTTTGCAGTTGAAAAACTCCCAATTACTACAGCAGGCTCTCTCAGGATGTTAAGAAACTGGGTAGGAACTTGGATGACAGAATGAAGAATGGGGCAGTGTTTGGGAGGCAGAGCAGTATAAAGAGTGATCAACTTCCACGTGGCACTTGGAGACTGGTAAGAGGAACAACAGGTGCTAGGAACAGCCACTCAGTAGCACAAGCATCTACTTGTCACACAAACCTCACTTTTCCATTTTCTTTTCACCATCGGGGCCCCCCAGGAACAATTGGCCTTGAAAGAAGAAGGAAGTGACAATGAGACTAGTTCATTATGCTATAGGGAGGAATAATGGAGTTTCTCCAAACAGTGGGAGAAGGTTTTGTGGAAGGTTGTGGCAGCCTTTGTGCAGTGCAGCAAGAGGAAAGTGAATGAAGGCTGGTAAGAAAAGATCACCTTGCAGTTACATTCTTTGCAGATATTTTATTACAGGGATGTATGCAAATTGATTGTTTGTAATTCAGACACTAAAGGAAAAATGTACCTATGTAAAATACTATTAGATGGCCATGTTACAAAAAAAGATGAAAGTGAAGCTTTTCATTCGAGATGACTTACATTTCTAAAAAAGATAAAAAGATCTCCAGATTTGATTTTCAGAGACTTTAATTTGGTAATCATGTTTTGTGTCACTGGCACAGCCCAAAAGTCCTCAGAAAGCATTTGAGCTTCGTGGAGGAGAGTCCTTAGTTTCCAAAACTCAAGAAAGCAAATAGAGACTTAGTCATGGGTTTATTACAATCCAACAGTAAGCCATTAACTACAAGCCTGGAAGAGTAGATGCTGGCAACAAAGTTAATTAAATTTGCAGCACTAGGAACAGTCCTGTAAAAATTATTTGGGAAGCATATTTCAACTACAACAAAGCAGCCCAGGAATCGGTAGGGCAGTTGTTCTATAATGTAGTCTTTAGGAATATCCAGCAAAGACCAGAAGTTTAAGGAAAGATGGAAAATTCTCAAGGAATTCTAATGATGCACTGAGATAAAATTATTACTTAGAGAAAAATGAGAAAGGACTAATCTGAACAATTAGATGAGGCTTCATGTTAAAACAACCCATGAAGGAATTTCCCAAATCCAAAGAAAGAGTGAAATACCAAGAGAAGAACCTATAAATATTTTTTAAATGCACAAAGAGGAATAGGGGAGAAAACAATAAAAACACTAATTGCCAGAATTAAATTTACCGAATTTTCCAAGTTTACTGAATTTACTAATAGGGCTTGTCAATTTAAATAACAAACAGAGAGGTGAACTCTCTAAAAGAAAATGATGTTTATTTGTGAATGGGCTTTGCACTGGGAATACATGTGCCATACATAGTAAACTATGTTCATATTTTGGAAAAACAAATTTAAAAAAAAAATTGAGAGGGATTACACAATTGTTTTAAGATAATTATCCTTTGCTGCAAGGATCAGTAACAAGGGTGGTGTCGGTCTGAGGTTGGACAGGCAGTTACTGGGCAGTCGTCCTCAAAGAAGTGCATTTTTGTGTAAGGTTGTGGCGGCCTTTGTGCAAGGCTGTGGTTTTGCAGTCTTTGGTGAGAGTTTCTTGATTAGGCATTCATGCATGAGAACCATTTCTTCATGGCCTTCCCCAGCTCTCTTTGTCCAGGTTTTAACCCAAGTGACTCCATTTTGATTCTGACAACTTACAATTTTTACAGACTTTACTTTTCTAGTAGGAATGGAACTCTTCTGTAATTACAAATTAAATCTCATCAATATGGAAATGTTGCAGCATCTTTACAACAGCACATGAGCTATGCCTAAAGAAGAAAACTCATGTGCCTCTGTGTTTTCAAGTGCTAATCTGATTTGGGAAACTTTTATGTACTTAATCATTATCCCTCTCTCTTTGTTAATTTGTTCCCTACCCCCACCAGCACCTCCCAACAGAGGAGTAAAATGAATTTCCTTAGCAATATGTTTAGAATTGTTAAGACCTCCTATGAAGTCTACTGCCCTTCATAATGAGAACAGCTGGAGGAAAGCATAACTTTAGTACTTTTGAGGTGATAGGGAAGATTCCCTGGCTTAAAAGGTAAATAATATTTTATTAAATTTCAGGTATAGTTTTGGATTAAATCAAACCTAACTGCTAAGCTTATTATACAGACAACTAAAATATCAGGAAGAGGGCAAAAATACTTATTAATTAATTATCTGGAAAGAAAAGAAAAGTGAGCTCAGGGTCACATAGCTCATAATTCCAAGGACTACATATTAACCATCTTAGCAGCAATTATCAAAACATTTAAAAACTAGTATAGCAAAGCACTGATTAATCAGATAGTCACAGAGTCTTGGGAGGCCTCCTGATACACCATGCAATTACCATTAGTTTGCAGGATTTTGAGGAAGTCTGGGGTAGTTCAGGGAGCCAGTCTGGTAGAAGGAGCCAGGGTGGTCAAAGGATAGGTATGGCATTGGGAAGCCCAGATGGATATTTTTGTATATTAACCCTACACTATACTGGGTGGTTTTTATCTCAGAGTTTCTCATTTATTCTCAGAAATCTATACAGCCTGTGTATTTTTAATCTATATTTGAGTAATCAAAATTCTCAATGGTTTCTCTTTCTCCCTATAGACAAAGGAGCTCACTTGATAGTTACAAATTACTGACTTTGAGCTCCAATCAGCTTTCGTCCAGCTGCCGTAGACATTAAGGATAAAAAGTGCTGATGATGGCTGGAAACATCCCTAAAAATTCAAAGATTCACAACGATATTCTCCTACGGCTTTAGAAAATGGGTACTGAGGTACATGAAGGTTGAAACAAGTATCATTTCCAACTGGCCCTCACGATCTCTTCTGAGAAAGAGCAGGCCCGTATATGCCTTCGCTGTGGCCATGGATGATTGGATCAAGAATGGACATCTGACTGCATGATTAGCCAGTCTGATTCTGCCTTCTAATCTCTTGGAGCTGAGTTTCAGCTCACGGATCACTTGAACTAGAAGAACATGTATAGCCAAGGTTGGGGAGCCAAGGCAGTCTGGAAAGAAAGGGAGGAAAGGAGAAGGTGAGGGAGGAAGAAAAGCCCAGAAAAAAAAAAAAGAGTAAATATAAGAGAGCATATCTCTAAAAAGTAAAATTCTTAGTGGCTGTCCCTTTCTTGCCTTTAAATTTTATTAAATGTCATTGTTCGCCTCATGCTAGCTTTAGTAGCTATCTGTTTCCTGCAACCTAATGATCTCTTTACTAATATTCAGCCCAATAGAGGAATTTTTTAAGTCCTAGAGAAAGAACTTTATGTTGAATTCACTCTTCTTCCCTCTCTGAACCATATCAAAGACATGCCAGGTGAAAAGGTACCATAGGCAAGAGGGACCTTATTTCTTCAGCTTGAATTCTGCAGGATCATGCTACTAATCGTTAGTGGTGAGACTACAGAAAAGAAGTCTTGTCTTAAAACTTTAAAAAGAGAGTATATATGTTTCTATATCCCAGGAATGAACATGAGAAGCAAGTTAAGAAAACAATTTCACTCACAATAGCATCAAAAAATAAAATAGCCTGGCTTCCAGAATGGCATTCTGAGGAGCTTGAGGAATGCCTCCCCTGAAAAACATGTATTAAGCAGGCCAGAGTTAACAAAGACAATCACTCAGACTCTGTGGAGGTTGATCAATGGGCTTATAATAAATTGAGAGGGATTCATTCAATAAAATGTTTGTAAACTTGGTAAGATACAGCATTTGAGCTAGGGACTGTACCTGACCCCATATAACTGCCTTGAGAATAATTATTTCAGTGGGTTCGGCAACCACGGGACATTCTTATCTCTTCCAGCTCTCTAGGATAGAAGAGCTATTCTCTGTGGTTTGGGTAGCTGCTGAATTTTGGCAGATCCCATTTTCTACACTCCCTACTGTGGAAGGCCCATATTGAGTAGGTAGTGGCAGCCAGATGGCATCTGTCACCCCAATCCCAATTCCCGTTACACAGGGAGTAGCCAAGTGGGCCAGCTGGTGAAGAGTACAGACTCCATTTCCTGAACAGATCAGCGTTGTAAAAGAACTGCTCCAGTGGGCTTGACAGCCAAAGGGCTGCTCCCATCTCCCCTAGATTCCTCAGGTGGAAGACCCATTCCAGGTATATTTGGCAGTCAGTGAATATTGGTAGAACCCATCCTTTTTAGGTCTGAGCTACTGAAGATCCATATTGGGTAGTGGCAGTAGTTGGGTGGCAGCACCAGTCCCCTTGCCTCCTCATATATACACATAGACACAGTTCCTGCTTTATAGTGGGGATGCTGGTGGGAAAGCAATAAAGAATAAGTTTCTTATCTCCACCAGCAGCCCACCCCAGCTGGTGCTCCATAGTTTAGTTGTTCTGCCCAGGGAAGAGTCAGAGCAAGCCTTAAAAATTGGCAACACTCTTCCCCTGACAAAGAGCCAGACTTTCATTGGATCAAACTGTGCACAGTGCCCAAGGGTATTGTCAAAAATAATAGAGTAATCATATAGCAATTAGTGGAGGCTAACATCTAGGTATGACACTAATATAGACTAGAAGAAGTGTAACAGAGAGATCAGAGGAAGAGAAAGTTAAAGAGATTCAGTTTAAAACCAAGGTCATCCATGGTGGCTAGGGAGATTGTATGCATGCCCAAGACTACAGTCTGTGAGGAGCAACACCAGAGGTTGCATGTTTCAGGGGAAATAGTCCTTAACTGAACTTAGTCCAGGTAAATGACTAAACAATAAACAAGCAAACAAGGGAAAACAACAAGTGCCAGCAGAAAGAGAGATTAGTATAAAGAGTTGCTACAAAATTCTGCTGGAGTAAGGAAACGACAGCATATGGCAACTTGAATCCAGAGGAAGAAATAAATAAAATAAGAAATAGTAAAGGAGAAGTAGGAAGAGGATGAGAAAGAAGAGGAGGAGGAGAAAAATGTTAATATAAAAATATGTACTTGCTCTCTGTTATGGTTTAGATCTGTGTCCCCACCCAAATCTCATGTCAAATTGTGATCCCCAGTGTTGGAGGTGGGACCTGGTGAAACCTACCTCTATGATCCCCAGTATTGGATCATAGAGGTAGGGTCCACATTAGTGGTTTAGCACTATCTCCTGATGCCGTTCTTATGATAGTGAGTGAGTTCTCATGAGATCTGGCTGTTTAAAAGTGTGTATTATCCTTCCCCTCTCTTTCTTCCTCTTGCTCCAGCCATGTGAAGTAGTCACTCCCCTTATGCTTTCCACCATGTTTGTAAGTTCCTGAGACCTCCCCGAAGCCAGATACCAGCATCATGCCTCCTCTGCAGCCTACAGAACCATAAGCCAATTAAAACCTCTTTTCTTTATATATTACCCAATCTCAGGTATTTCTTTATAGCAGTGTAAGAACAGACTAATTTACTCTCCTTTTTTCTTCCAGCTTTTTAAAATAATAAAACTGTATAAAATAATGAGCATAATAATGTAGGGTTTGGTTTGTAGCATATATGAACATAATATGCAAAATACTATAACATGCAGAAAAGAATGAGCAGGAATGAGACATATAGAAGAAAATTTTCTGTAACTCACTTGAATTGAGTAGTATAAACCTGAAGTCAATTCTGGTAAGATGTATACTGAAAGTCCTAGAATAAGCACTAAGAAAATAACTCAAAAAATATCAAATATTAGTTTCCCATTGCTGGCTTTAACAAATTGCCACAAACTTAATTGCTTAAAACAAGACAAATTTGTGATCTTACAGTTTTGGAGGTCATAAATCTGAAGAGGTTTCATTGGGCAAAATCAAGAAGTAAATAGAATTGTGTTCCCCTTGGAGGCTCCAGCAGGAGGATCTGTTTTCTTGCCTTTTCTAGCTTTCAGAGACTACACTCCCCTTTCAAGCCAGCAAATGCATCATTCTAACATCTCACTCACCATATCTTTATTTTATTTTTTTAACTTTCCTGCCTGCCTCTTTCCCTTATGATTAGCCTTGTGATTACATTGGACTGACTCAGATAAGACAGGGTAGTCTCCCCATCTCAAAATTCTTAACTTAATCACACATGCAAAGCCCCTTTTGCCATGTTAGGTAATATATTCACAGGTTCTGGGCATTCAGACATGGGCATCATTTGTGGATCATTATTTTTCCTACCATGGTTAAAATATCATTAAAGGAATTGAAATGTTACTCTAGAAAATATACAGTTAATGCAAAACAAGATAATAAATAATAAAAGAACTAAAATGATAAACATATAGAAAGCAAAAACAAAAATGGCAGACATAAATAAAAACATATCAACAATAACATTAAATTTGAAACAATCCAATCAAACCAAAAAATTTTTCAACAGAATTTTTTTAAATTCAATCATATATTATCCACAGCAAACATATTTTAGATTCAAAAATACAAGTAAATTGAAAGTAGAATGATGAGAAAAGATATGCCATGTGAATAGCAACCACAAGAGAGCAGGAATGACTATACCAATATCAGACAAATTAGAGTTTTGAAAAAATGTTAATGAAAACATGTCATAATAAAAAAGGATCAATCCATCAGGAAGACATAACAATCATAAACATATATACACCTAACAACAGAGCCTCAGATGCATTAA
The DNA here is from genome assembly GCF_024542745.1 of Macaca thibetana thibetana. Lineage (NCBI taxonomy): Eukaryota > Metazoa > Chordata > Mammalia > Primates > Cercopithecidae > Macaca > Macaca thibetana. The sequence goes on from NC_065590.1 coordinate 50,475,728, forward strand.
GCAAACCTGAACAGAATGTAAAAATATATGTGTGTTTCAACAACCATAATAGGAGACCTTACTTTCAATAATGGATAGAGCCACTATTCAGAAGATCAGCAAGGAAATATAGAACTTCAACAACTCTTTAAAGCCACTAAACATAGTAGACATTCACCCAAAAGCCGCAAAATTTGTGTTTCTTAAGCACACATGCGACATTCTCCAAGATTAATCGTATGCTAGGCCATAAAGCAAATCTCAATAAATTTAAAAGAATTGCAATTACACCAAGTATGTTATTTGACAATAATAAAGTTATAAATCAGTAACAAGAAAAGTTGGGAAATTCAAAATTATACAGAAATAAAACAACACATGCCTAAATAACTAACAGATCACAGAAAAAAATCAAAGGGGAAATTAGATAAGTTTTGAAATGAATTAAAATGAAACACAATATACAAACTTATGAAATGCAGCAAAGGCAATTCTCAGAGGGAAATTTATGGCTATAAACACCAATACTGTATTACAAAAAGAAGAAAGATTTCAATCAATAATCTAACCTTTCACCTTAAGTAACTTGAAAAAAGAACCAACTAAACCCAAAGCAACAGAGAAAAAAAAAAAAAAAGGAAATAACAAATAAATCAAAGAGAATAGAAAAGCAATACAGAAAAATCAATGAAACAAAAAGTTAGATCTTTGAAAAGGTCAACAAAATTGAAAAACCTTTACCTAAACTGACTAATGACAGAGAGAGAGAGAAAGAGAGAAATGCATATTACTAAAGTCAGAAGTGAAAGAAAGATGTCATTTTTGAGCTCATGGAAATAAAAAGGATTAAAAAGAAGTACTATAAACTGTACAACAATAAATTTGATAACTTAGACGAAATAGACAAATTTCTGAAATAACAGAAACTACCAAAACTAACTCAGGATGAAAAAGAAAATCTGAATAGGCCAATAACAAATTAAGAGATTAAATTTGTAATTTAAAACTTTATCACAATGAAAATCTCAGGCCCATAATGTTTCACTGGTGAATTCTTACAAATACATAAAGAGGAATTAAAACAGATACTTCATAAACTCTTCCAAAAAATAGAAAAGGTACAATTTTCAACTCATCATATGAGGACAGAATTACCAAAACCAAAGACATTAAAACCACAAACTAGCAACCATTATGAAAATAAAAGCAAAACTTTTCAGCAAAGTACTAGCAAATTAAATTTAGAAACATATAGAAAGGATTATCCACCATAATCAAGAGGGATTTATCCCAAGAATATAAGTTTGATTCAAAATCAAAACATCAATCTACGTAATACAACATATCAATAGAATAAAACACAAAAACAATATAATCTTCTCCATAAATGCAGGAAAATCCTTGTTAAAACCCAACATACCTTCATTTAAAAAGAAAACCATTAAAAAAAACAGAAATAGAGGAAACTTCCTTACCCTGGTAAAGAACATCTACAAAATACCCACAGCTAGCAGCATGTTTAACGGTGAAAGACAAAGCTTTCTCCTTGTAATCAAGAGCAAGACACATCTGTTCACTCTCTTGTCATTTCTATCTAACATTATACTATAAGTTATACTCAGGGAAATTAGGTAAGAATAATACATAAATTGTAGATGACATGATCTTCTACATAAAAAATTAAAAGAAGTCCACAAAACATTATGTTAGCAGTTTAAAATCCATCCAGGCCTGCAGCAACTCGATTCTTGCCATCTCAGAAGAAGGAATTAGGCTGAGGGGCATAAGGCGGGGTGAGAGGCCAAGATGAGTTTTAGAGCAGGAGTGAAAGTGTATTAAAAAGGTTTAGAACAGGAACAAAAAGAAGTAAAGTACACTTGGAAAGGGGCCAAGTGAGTAACTCAAGAGAGCCAAGAGTGCTGGTTGGCCCTTGACTTAAGGTTTTTATACACTGCATTTCTTCTCCTTTGATTTTTCCTTAGGCAGTCTGTCTACACGAATAGTGGCTTGCCAGAACTAGGGAGGGGCCACATGCGCAGGTGTCTACTGAAGTTGTGCACGTGTTCATTTGAGGCATTTTTCCCTTACCTGTCAAGTGTTTCCAGAGGAAGGTCATATACCAGTTAAACGCTGCCATTTTGCTTCCCAGTGTGCATGCTTGAGCCTGCTTGCCCAACTTCTGAAATCTTATCAGGAAACAGTCAATCACCAGCTTCAGGTGTTTTCTATGTATTGGAAGCGTGCGTCCCCTGGTGCCAGCTGCAAACAATTTTTTTTAGCAAGTCAGTTTAACAACCACCTAATGATCACCTGATGGCCACCTGACATTCCTGGTTGGTGGGGGTGGGCTTCTCCTGCCCTGCTCATGTCTGCCTAGCTACCTTCTCCAACAATTATAACTCATAAATTGGTTGAGCAAGCTTACAGAATATGCAATCAATGTACAAACACAACCATATTTCCATATACTAGCAACAATCTAGTATATGGATTACATTTACAATAGCTTCAAAAAGAATTATAAATCAATTACATTTACAATAGCTTCCAAAAGAATACAATATTTAGAAATACATTTAATAAAAGAAGAATAAAGTTTGTACACTGAAAAGTACAAAATATCATAGAAAGAATTTGAAGACCTAAATAAATGGGAAAACATTCAATGTTCATAGATTGGAAGGCAACATTAAGATGACAATACTCCCCCAAATAGTTAAACACAATCCCAGTCAAAATCTCAGCCACTATTTTTTTTTTTTTTTTGGTAAAAATTGACAAGCTGATCCTAATATTCACGTCTAATTGCAAGAGGGACCCAGAATAACAAAAACAATCTTGAAAATGAAGAAATTTAAGAACTCACACATCCTGATTGCAACATCTACTACAAAGCTATTGGAATCAAGATAATGTGGCACTGACTTGAGGACAGACATATAGATCAAAGAAATGAAATTGGGAGTCCAGAAATTAACGCTTACATTTATATTCAACTGATTTTCTAGAAAGATGCCAAGATGATTCAAATAGGCATGGAAGATATTTTTGGAGCAACGAAATTATTCTAAAATTCTGGGGATGACTGCACAGCTCTCTGAGGAATCATTCAATTGTACACTTAAAAAGGGTGAATATTTCAGTATGCAAATTGTACCTCAATAAAGGTGTTCAGGAATCAATAGATTAACTTCAAATATATTCTTTGTAGATAGATGAGGCATAAAGTCACTCAAGAATTTTTAAGGGTAGAGAAAAAGGGGATAGTTAGGCACTTCAGACTTTCAATGGTTAAAATTCTTTACTCAAATGTGGTCTCATTTCACAGATTGAGAAAATGAGGAAAATTGGGAGAGTTTCTTGTGCTCTGACCAGTTCTGATGAGCTTTTGGTCGGTGCCAGCTTTGTCTGAGACAGAAAGCCAAGAAAGCAAAAATCACTCAAGTCACTGTGGGAAGCAAAAGGTAAAGATTAGAAACAGGCATGTTGGGTTTGTTTCGGATCAGCACACATTTGGATGCTTTTAATACTGAACATTTATTAAATGCAAGCAGCTCATTGAGCCAGAGAGAATTTGGAGCTATTTGTGGCCTCCAGCTCCTTGGTCTGAAAAATTGGAGTGAATATCAGTTCATTCTAGTCCAGGCTTAAGACCTTCTCTGAATTTATAAAATTGGAAATATATATTCGAATCATTTGACACAATTATTCATCCATAACATGGATGTAAGTGTTTTTAGTATCTTTTCCCTTGAAGTTGAGTAGTGTAAAAGTAAAGCCCTGCATGTTCTAGAAAGATTCCCCTTTTTAATGAATCAAGTACATTTTGTATTTGTTTTTGATTACCTTATCTCTAGTCCCACTAGCTCTGAGCTTTGTATAATAGTAGCAGTATCATGTTACCAGAACCTGAAATCACACTTCCCCGGGATGTTCTGATGGCAGAGAGTGCAAAGAAATGACTTCTCTGGAATCATTCCAGGACAGCATGCTGTCAGGGCAATTTGAGGATAATATGCACAGTCCAGTGAAGGCTGCATAATTGCCCATGTGCTATTTTTAACTCATTCTCTTGAGTTACACCATTGGCACAGATAAGCCATTACAATGTACTCAGATATCTATTAAAAGTGATTAAATAAGTGGCATGGACTTAGTGGCATATAATCATATCTTAAAGTTTGACAGTTGAGAGCTACTTATAGCGTTTTTGCCTATAGTGCTATTTATTTATTCTCATATCACCCCCATTATTTGGAGAGGTAACGAAAGAAGGAGTTGGGAGGCAAATCAAGTCACTTGAATCATTGCTAGGTGCTGAGGTCAACACAAGGCAAGTGACTAACAAGGGTTCTAAAAATTCACTCTGATAAAAATGAAAGCACCTGTATTTCCACTCTAAACAAGTCACTGAGATAAGCTTCTCTGACACCTACAAAAGGCATGGTAATATTTATTTTCTTCAGAGATTTTTCTCCTATGGCTATTGAAACAGAGCTCCACTTAAAAATCAATATACAGTTCACTATCTGAGGGATAAATTGTCAATGGCACAAAACCGCAAATGAGCCAGATTGTTAATATGCTGCACTCCTGTGCTCCCAGCCTCTCTAATGTCCTCGTTCCGAGTTTCCTTCATCCCTAAGACCTCTTGTCCTACTTATTCTTCTCCCTTGAAGTTGGAGGAGTTTCAGACATGAGCCAAGTGGACAAGCCCATTTTTTTCAACATACATGCATCTCCAGTTTCCCTGAAATACCTCCTAGGTCTGGGTAGCTATGAAGGAAAGAGGTAGTGAAATGTCCCAACGATGATCGAAGGAAAAGGTTAAAAGTGTCATTGAGAGTCCCAGAGATCTCTGTCATGACCTACAGTCTGCTTTATAATTCCGTAATGGGTCTTCAAATTGAGAATGAACTTGAGTGATCAATTCCAGCATAACAACCTTATTCAAGCTTCTCTTCACTCAGCTTTTAACCAGATTATGTGAGACTCTAAAGAACAATTTTTAAACTGCATAGAAGATATTAAGCCATCTAAAGTTGTGAGAACTAGCATATCCCTGCAATGTTGTATTTCTGACTAAAATAAGCCTCCTTAAAATATGTATTATTCTAGCAAAGGCTAATATCAACCCCTGGCACTGCTCAAGGGCTAATTGATCCTGAGTCCAGCTCCAGCCTCACAGCATGGAGTTCCCTATGCACTCTCTCGGTGATTCTTTGATGTAAAAGCATGAAGTTACTAAAAGAAAGCCAGGACATCTTAGTGCTGTCCTGACTGGCTATAGATCTGCATTGAGGACCCAGCATGGTTAGCTTAGTCCCCAGTGATATAAGTCAAGTATGTCTAAATACTCTGACCTGGAGTAAAAGAAAATAAACCCACATATTTAGATTCTTAAGAAAGAAATCCCTACAATGTTTGCAAAAACAGTAAATGGAAGAGTATAAGATCTGAAGCCACCCCTGGAGTCAGTCCTTACTCTCTGATTTGTAAACTGTGCGACCTTAGGCAATCGTGTAACATTTCAGCACAACAGTCTGCCATGATATAAAGTTGTGCTAATAACAATACTCTCCTTCATAGAGTTATGTGATGATTAAATCAGGCAATGTATGTAAAGTACTTATGCCAGAGTCTGGCACATAATAATTTCTTAATAAATATTTGCATATATTTGTGTGAGCATGAGTATTGTATCATTTATAATACTTTGTGATGCTTTAAAGTATGAGATTCAAGAGTCTAAAGATCAACAGCTCCTCAGAGGAGTCTTTTGTCCTCCATCTCAAATAAAGTCCTGTCTGCACCATTGGGAGATAAATCCAATAGGGTAGTCATGCAATCTGGACTATGATCGGCCCCTATCTGAAAACAGCTTCTATTCTACAGCTCTCATTAGCAGATTCTTACAGCCTTCCTGGGAGATGTCTTAAAATGTGGTTGCAGTTCACCCAGAATATTTCAAATTGACTGAAATTGCATTGAAAGTGGTGCTTCTAGGCCGGGCACAATGGCTCATGCCTATAATTCCAGCACTTTGGGAGGCCAAGGTGGGTGGATCACCTGAGGTCAGAAGTTCAACACCAGCCTGGCCAACGTGGTAAAACCCCGTCTCTACCAAAAATATAAAAGTTAGCTGGGCATGGTGGCAGGCACCTGTAATCCCAGATACTCAGGAGGCTGAGGGAGGAGAATCACTTGAACCCAGGAGGCAGAGATTACAGAGAGCTAAGATCGTGCCATTGCACTCCAGTGTGGGCAACAGAGCAAGACTGTCTCAAAATAAACAAAACAAAAAAAGAAAGTGGTACTTCTATAAACATGTGAAACTTGCATTTTATATGAATATTTGCATACATGTATACATATTTGCACAATAAAATTTAATCTCTATGAAGAAGAGAATGTTTTGCCTGTCTTGTTCAACATTATATAACTTTGCACCCAGAAAGAAAAGTGTCTAGTATACAATGGACATTCAATAAATATTTATTAATTAAATGAAAACTCATTTATAGATGTTTTGTTCAACTAATATTTTGATACCTACTAAGTACCAAGTCCTTCTATATTTCTGGTAAACAAGACTGATACAAGCCCTGCATTAATGAAAATTATAGTTTAGAGGAAGAAAAGCATTAAGTAGATAATCATATGGAGAATTTCAAAATTATAATATTTTTAGTAAAAGTAAGAAATATATGGCTCCATTAGAATAAAAAGTCTTCCATCTAGCAGGCAGTCAAATATTTATTCACTGCCTATGACGTGCCAGGCAGTGCTCTAGGCCCAGGAAACAGCAGTAAAGTAGACAAAGAGTGTCCCTGTGCTCAATGAGTTCACCTTTCTTTGGGGATAGAAAAAAGAGTATGCATTCTCCTCCCCAAAACATATAAAATAAAGTCCTGATGAGTACATTGAAGAAGATACAACAAAGCGGTTGTTCTCAAATTGAACTTGTGTCATCATCACCTGAAGCACTGATTAAAGCAGGAGATGGTTTTAATTCAGAGTTCTTGATTCAATAGGTCTAGGGTGGGGCCTGAGTATTTTCATTTTTAGCAAGTTCCCTAGTACTCCTAATAATGCTGGTTTAGGGCTACAAAAGTCACAGCAATAATGATCAAAGCAGGATATTTATCATATGTACCACCTCATGCATTTATCATTTCTTTGTGGCAAGAACATCAATAAAAATCGTATAAAAGAAATCACATAATATCAAAATAATTTAATGACTCAGCTATAATCTTGACTATATTATCCATAAATTTTGATGAAATAAAAAAATTGGAAACAAAAAATCAGAGCAATAGAGTAATATGGTGGCAGGTCATGGGTGGAGGCAAGTCATGGGTGGCAGGTCATGGCCTCTCTGAGCAGGTAATATTTCACCTGAGGCCTGGATAGCAAAAGGAGTTAACCATCAAAGCTCTGAGGGGAGAACATTTCATGCTGAGGAAACAATGATTGCAAAGGCCTTGATGTGAGAGTGCATTAATTTTTCATGAGTTCATTTGTATTTCCTGGAGAAATCCAGCAGTGGATTCAGGGCAGACTGGAAGGAGATCAAGATGGAGAGCAAAGCAAGGGCCAGGCCATACAAGACCTTGCCAGCCATGTTGAAGATTTTGATCTTTATTCTAAAAGCACTGGGAAGCCAGTGACAGGTATTAAGTAGAGATAAGGTGGAATTGAATTTACATTTTGAAAAGAGTTCTCAGGCTAGAGAATGGAGAAGGACTGGAGATGGAGAAGGGGTCAATGTGAAAGGGTAGAACAGTTAAGAGGCTAAAGTCTTAGTATAGGTGGGATAAGATAGTGAGTTAAATTAGCATGATGGTCCTGGAAGTAAAGAGAAGGATATCCAAAAGTACTTGATTAAAAGTTGGACCTGGGTAAGGGGTGGATAAGGAATAAGGTAATGTTATGTGTAATTTCCATATTTCTGGATTCCATAACCTAAAGGATGGTGGTACCATTCACTGAAGCAGGAGAGGTTAGATTAGAAGAAGACTAAATTTTGTAGAGTTTTTTGAAGGGAGAATTATTGTTTGTGTATGTGACTTTGCTTTAGTTTTGCTTTTTTGTCTGTTTGTTTGTTTGTGTTTGTTTTGAGGAGATAAGGGATGAGAAGATGGGCTCTTGTGACTTTACTCTGGGATATTTTTATTTAGAGGTGACCTTGCTAAGACATGCAAGTATGGAAGCCAAGTAAAAAGTTAGTTACTTCTTACTTGTAACTTGAGTTACAAGTACCTCAGTAGAAAAAGATCTAAATTGGAGATAAAAATGCATTTAATCCTTTTATTTTTCAGTTGGTCACTGAGTCCACAAGATTGAATGAGATCATTTAGAGAAAATGGGAAGAAGACCTCAGATTGAACATGGAGAAACAACATTTAGTGGAGAGAAAGAAAAGAATAAACTGTCAAAGGAGATATAGAACAAAAACGAAAACCAAATATTTTTTGCACAATGGAAGGCAAGAGAAGACAGTGTTTTAATAGACAGGGAGTGATCAATTTGTATTCCTACTGAGAAACCAAGTAAGATCAACACTGAAACATGTACATCAAGTGATTTATATGAATGTTTTATATACAAAAAGAAAACAAATACTTATTTTAAACTCAAATTAACAAATCACATAATACAAAATATTTTAAAAAGCAACAAATAGTCTTTCTAAATCCCTGATTGTAATTATGGGGTCCCCCACAGAGTAACTATTCAATAAATACACACTGCCTTGAATTAAAAGTGTACAACAGCTTAAGTCTTAACCAACCTATGACTCCTCTTCTATCCTTCACTATGCCTATACATTCTACGTTGATGAGCAAAATCACAGCATTTAATTGCTACATTTTTGTTCATTTTGGTATTTTACAAAATTCAACCATGCTTTATTTAACTCTTTTAAAAACCATCCATGTCTCTCTGCTTCCTCTTTCTTCTCGTCATTTCCTCGCCTTTCTGTTTTTCTCCTTCTAGTCTTTCATTATAATCATTCTCTGCCTTATGGAGCAACCTCACCACATCGATTCTATTTGCTTTTTCAGTGGTAGGAGCACTGATAGTTCTCCATCTATCCCAGTTGATTCCAGTTGCTCCACTCAGACCATCACTAAGGAAATTACTCCTCATTCATTATGATTTATCATATTGATATGGTTTTAAGTTCAGGTTATTTAAAAATCATATATGCTAAATCAATATATGACATAAACTGGTAACAATTTTCTCCACAGCCCCCAGAGGACACTAGTGTATCCCCATGTCTATGAGTAGCCCATTCTTCAGATATTGAAGTGGTCTCTGCACACTTCTCTCCACTGCTCCTTTGCGTGGCATTTGAAACTCACACTCTCTCTCCTGTCTCACCCATCCCCTTAATTACTTTCTTAGTGTATTATGTATCAAAGTAGTCATCTTTGTTGGCATGTATATGTCTTCTTTTGAGACATGTCTTTTCATGTTATTTGCCCAGTTTTAATCAAGTTGTTTTTTGTTTGTTGATTTGTGTAAGTTTCTTACAGATTCTGGATATTAGACCTTTGTTGGATGCATAGTTTCCTTCTATACTATAGGTTGCTTACTCTGTTGACAGTTTCTCTTGCTGTGCAGAAGTGCTTTGGTTTAATTGGGTCCCACTTAATCAATTTTTGTTTCGTTGCAATCGCTTTTGAGGACTTAGCCATAAATTATTTGCCAAGGCCAAAATTGAGAAAGGTATTTTTTAGGTCTTCTCCCAGGATTTTTATGTTTTGAAGACTTATATTTAAGTCTTTAATCCATCTTGAGTTAATTTTTGTATACAATCATGGGTAGGGGTCCGGATTCATTCTTCTCCATATGAATAGCCAGTTATCCCAGCACTGTCTTTTCCCCATTGCTTATTCTAGTTGAGTCTGTCAAAAATTAAGTGGTTGTAGGCATACCGCTTTATTTCTGGGATCTCTATTCTGTTTCATTGGTTATGTGTCTACTTTTGTACGAGTACCCTGCTATTTTTGTTATTATAGCCTTGCAGTACAGTTTGAAGTTGGGTTATGTGATGCCTCCAGCTTTGTTCTTTCTGCTTAGGATTGTTTTGGCTATGGGGCTCTCTTTTGGTTCCATGTTAAATTTAGAATTTTTTGTCTAATTCTGTGAAAAATGATGGTCATTTGATAGGAATAGCATTGAATCTGTAAGTTGCTTTGGGCAGTATGAACATTTTAACAACATTGATTCTTCCAATCCATAAGCATGGGATGTTTTTCCAGTTCCTTTTGCTGTCTCTGATATCTTTCAGCAGTGTTTTATAGTTGTTATACGTGTCTTTCACCTCCTTGGCTAGATGTATTCCTAGGGACTTTTGTGTGTGTGTCTGTGGCTATTGTAAATGGGATTGTGCTCCTGATTTGGCTATCACTTGGATTTTATTGGCGTACAGAAATGCTACTCATTTTGGTACATTGATTTTGTATCTTGAAACTTTACTGAAATTGTTTATCAGTTCTAGGAGCCTTTTTGGCAGAGTCTTTAGAATTTTCTAGGTATATAATCATATCATCGGTAAAGAGAGATGATTTGACTTCTTCTTTTCACATTTGGATTTCTTTTCATTCTTCCTCTTCCCTGATTGTTCTCACTAGGATTTCCATTACAATGTTTAATAGTTATGGTGAGAGTGTGCATTGTTGTCTTGTTCCAGTTCTCAAAGAGAATTGTTCCCACTTTTGCCCATTCAATAAGATGTTGGCTATGGGTTTGTCATAGATGGCTCTAATTATTTTAAGGTATGTTCCTTCAATGCCTACTTTATTGAGAGTTTTTATCAAAAGGGATGTCGGATTTTATTGAAAACCTTCCCTGCAGTTTTGAGATGATCATATGGTTTACATTTTTAATTCTATTTATGTGGGGAATCACATTTACTGATTTGCATGTTTGGAATTCATCTTGCATCCATGGAATGAAGCCTATTTTATCATGGTGAATTAACTTTCTGATATACTGCTGGATTTGGTTTACTAGTACTTTGTTCAGGATTTTTGCATCTATTTTCATCTGGGATATTGGCATGAATTTTCTCCTTTTGTTGTGTCTCTGCCAGATTTTGGTATCAAGATGATACTGGATTTATAGAATGAGTTAGGGAGGAGATTCTTATCCTTAATTTCTGGGAATATTTTCAGTAGGATTGGTAACAGTTCTTTTTTTTACATCTGGTAGAATTTGGCTGTGAAACCATCTGGTCCAGAGCTACTTATGATTGGTAGTTTTCCTTTATTACTGATTCAATTTCAAAACTCATTATTGGTCTTTTTGTGTTTTCACTTTCCTCCTAGTTCAATCTTGAGAGGATATATGTTTCCAGGAATTTATCCTTTTCTTCTAGATTTTCTAATTTGTATGCATAGAAATAGTCATAATAGTCTTTGAGTTTCTTTTTATTTCTGGGAGATCAGTTGTAATGTCATCTATGATTGTGCTTATTTGGATATTACATTTTTTTCTTTGTTAATCTAGCTAGTAGTCTATCAATTTTGTTTATTCTTTAAAAGAAACAGCTGTTGGTTTCGTTATCTTCTGTACAGAATTTTGCAGCTTAATTATGTGCAATTATGCTGTTCTTCTCTGACTTTAGTTGTTTCTTTTCTTCTGCTTCTTTGGGGGTTGATTTGTTCTTTGGTTTCTAGTTCTACTAGGTATGATGTTAGATTGTTAATTTGAGACCTTTGTAACATATTGATGTTTGTGTTTATCACTATAAACTTTCCTTCTAACCCTGCTTTAGCTGCATCTCAAAGATTTTGGTATATTGTGTCTCATTTTCATTAATTTCAAAGATTTTTTGTTTGTGCCAGAATTTCATTGTTCATGCAAGAGTCATTTAGGAGTAAGTTGTTTCATTTCCATGTACTTGTATAATTTTGACAGACCTTCTTGGTATTGATTTCTGTGTTTATTCCACTGTGGTATAAAAGTGTGCTTGATATTTTTTGATTTTTTTAAAATTGAGACTTGCTTTATGACTTAGCATGTAGTTGATCTTAGAATATGCTCTGTGTGAAGATGAGAAGAATATATACTCCATGGTGGTTAGGTGAAGTATTCTTAGACATCTATTAGGTCCAATTGATCACGTGTTTAGTTTAAATCCAGAATTTATTCGTTACCTTTCTGCCTTGATGACCTGTCTTACACTGTTAGTAGGGTGTTGAAGACTATTATTGTCCCACTGTCTCTTTTCATAGGTCAATAAAAACTTGTCACATGAATCTAAAAGCTCCACTCGTGGGGGTATATGTATTTAGGTTAGTTGTGTCTTCTTGTTAAATTGAACTCTTTCTCATTATATAATTCCTTTGTCTTGATTGTTGGTTTAAAGTCTCTTTTATCTTACATAAGAAAAACAACTTCTTAATGGGTGCAGCACACCAACATGGCACATGTATACATATGTAACAAACCTGCAGGTTGTGCACATGTACCCTAGAACTTAAAGTATAATAATAATAAAAAAAATAACAACTTCTGATCTTGTTTCTTTTCCATTTGCATGATAGGTCTTTCTCCATCACTTTACTTTGAGCCTGTGGGTGTTGTTACATGTGCTATGAGTCTCTTGAAGACAGCACCTGTGTCTTGTCTTTATATCCATCTTGCCAGTCTATGCTCTTCAGTGAGGTATTTAGACCATTAATATTCAATGATAGTATTGATATGTGAGATTTTGATCCTGTTATCACATTAGCTGGTTGTTTTGTAGACTTGATTATTTAGTTGTTTTATAGTGTTTGTGGGCTTAACTCTGTTTTTGTAGTAGCAGATATCCTTCTCTCATTTCCATGTTTAAGCACCCCCTTAAGGCCCCCTTGTAAGGCTGGTTTAGTGGTAATAAATTTCCTGTCATTTGCTTGTCTGAAAAGAATTTTATTTATCCTATGCTTATGAAGCTAAGTTTGATGGTATGTGAAATTCTTGGTTGGAATATTTTTTATTTAAATATGCTAAAAATAGGTCCCCAATCTCTTCTGGCTTGTAAGGATTTTGCTGAGAGGTCTGCTGCTAGGGTGATAGGGATCCCTTTCTAAGTTATCTGATCCTTCTCTCCAGCTACCATTAAGACTTTTTTTTCTTTCACATTGACCTTGGTGAATCTGATGACTATGTGGCTTTTGAATGGTCATCTTGTGTAGTATCATGTAAGGGTTATCTGTATTTCTTGAACTTGCATGCCAACCCCTCTAGCAAGATTAGAGAAATTTCCATGGACTATGTCCTCAAATATATTTTCCAGGTTGCTTACTCTCTCTTTCTTTCTCTCTCAAGAATGCCAATGAGTCATAGGTTTGGTCTCTACATAATCCCTTATTTCATGGATGTTTTGTTCATTTTTTAATCTTCTTTCTCTATTTTTGTCTGACTGAGTTGAAGAACCAGTGTTCAAGCTCTGAGATTCTTTTCTCAGCTTGGTCTATTTTGCTGTTAATGCTTCTGATTGTATCATGAAAATTGTATGGTGAATTGTTCAATTCCAGAAGTTCCGTTTAGTTCTTCCCTAAAGTGGTTATTTTATCTTTTAACTCTTGGATGCTTTTGTTGGAGTCTTTGGATTCCTGGATTGGGTTTCAACTTTCTCCTGAATCTTGATGAGCTTCCTTGCTATCCAAATTCTGAATTCTATGTCTGTCATTTCAGTCATTTCAATCCGGTTAAGAACCATTGTTGAACTGGTGCACTTGTTTGGAGGTAAGGGAACACTCTGAGTTTTTGAATTGCCAGAGTTCTTGCACTGATTCTTTTACATCTGAGGGGGAGATTATTGATAGTTGGGTAGTTGGCGTAAATGAATGGAGTAGGAGTCCAAGGAGATTAGTTGAAGCAATGAAAAGAATTAGAGAGATCAATATAAGGGATCAGGTTTGGCCTTTGATATTATGAATGATTATTATTTGCTTTAGTGCAAGTTAGATTAGTCACTGTTGAATTGATTGGTGTTTCCTTGTATTTTGGGAATTGCTATCAGTTGGATGCGGCTTTTGGGTTTTATATTCTTTATTTCCTATGGATTTAACTGTGGTGTAAGTTGAGTGTAGTCAATTGACTTCCTTCTGGATACTTTCAGAGGGCCAAACCTCTGTACAGAATCTTCCTTTGTAACTAGATTCTTGCACTGGATTTCCTCAGCAATGCATACTGACAGAATACATTTGGTGTTGTGTAATTTGGGCTGCAACCCAGTAGATGACACTTAAAAGTACTGGCTGGCAGATAGGCTGTTACTTAGTTGGGCAGCTCTTTTGTATTTCAAAGTATTTCCAGCAGTGTTCTATGGTGTAGGGAGGGGAGAGAGATAACCCCCTCACCAAATACACTCCCAGGCCTTAGGGTAGCCCCCTGTGATCACTGACGCTGTGCCTGCATTTCCACTGTTAAGTGTTCTAGGCCATGGGTTTTGCTTGGACAGAGGTCATGGCTGACAGACAGTACACACCCTTCCTGGACTAGCCTTGCAGAAGGAAGCACAAGTCACTCCCATGCCAATCAATGAATCTGATGGTCTCATCCTTCTCAGTGTTTTAAGGGTGGGGGCTTTTCCCCTACTTAAGCATGGGCCAGGGGTTTCAGCTGGGCACTCCCAGGCTGTGTACTGCAACTGTGGGGCACAGGAACCTGGCCTGTGGCTCCAGCCTATGGTCTTTTGGGGTCAGACGCTGGCTGTGCTAGGGGATCCAAAATGCTCCCAGGCCACCAGGGTAGCACTCAGGCTGGGCAGCAGAGGTTGTACTATGCATATGCTCCTGTAGTAGCAGCGAGGCAGGGACCTTGCAGGGAGATGGCAGGCAAGGGAGCCTGCAGAACAGATGGACTTCAATCATGAGAAAAATGGTCCTTCTCTCTGTTAGCCCAGTGGTCAGCTGGAATTAGAGCTACTCAGAGGAAGATGGGGAACCTTGGGGAATGATACCTATGGCCATGTTCCACTGCAGCTGCCCCACATGCAAAACCCCCTGGGTTTCACACAGGGTGGAGCTCTGTCTTTCCCTAATCTCTAGACAGATCCCCCTGCCAATTCAAATGCCTATGAGGGTCGTTGGATCTCTTATAGCTAGAATCCCAGAGGTCCACAGCGAGAGTGGGCTGTCCTGCCATCACTTCACACACCCCTTCCCTAGAAGCAGTACAGGGCCAGGAACTAGTTCTGGCACTCAGCAACCCCATGCAGGGCTCCAGGCTTCCTCTTTCTTCAGCTTTGGCATCTGCGTCACCTCTTATCAACTCATGGTGTTTTCTATCTGAAGATCTGTTTAAAATATGTTGGTTTCCTTGACATTTTTGTGTCTCTCAGTGGTGTTGCTTCCTGGGTGCTTCTAGTAAGCCATCTTGTCTCCCTCTTGAGAAGTTTCTTTTAAAATGGTAATACAGACATAATCAGTTTCCTGCTCTGTGAATGAGAATATCCAGTGAACATTTTATCATAAACAGTAAGAGTCAATGCCCAAAACACATCTGTCTCTTAAGAGAAAAGTCATAGACAAATCACTGGACAAATACGAAATTTTAAAGGTAATAATTTTACAATATAATTTTTGTTCCTTTATCCTTTAGTCCAAAATCCAAACTGGTTTTTGTTTTCAGTTCATTATTTCCAATCAACTTAAAGGCAAATATGTCAGCATCAACTTTGGAATTAAACAGAGCCTTTCTTCAAATGATGTTCTGGGTGTATGGTTTTTAAATTCTAATCTATGCCCCCACTTCTCTTGTACTTGCATGAATCCTTTCCCCAAGAAAATCAACACATAATAAAAGTGTATGACTACAGTCCTGAAGAATCTAGTCTTTGAAACAGTTTACACTTGTTTCATCTGTTAGAGGAGAGTGATTATTAATATTTTGTGTCAACTTGACTGGTCTAAAGGATGCCCAGATAGCTGATAAAACATTATTTCTCAGTATGTTTGCAAGAATGTTTCCAAAACAATTAGCATTTGAATTAGTAGACTGAATGTAGAAGATACTCCGTCACCAAAGTGAATGGGCATCATCCAATCCATTGAGGGCCTGAAAAAGCCAGAAAGATGTAAGAAGGGCAGTTTTTCTTCCTGAACTAGGACAGATATCTTCTTCAGCCCTTGGATATCAGAGCTTCTGGTTCTCAGGCCTTTTGGGATAAGAATGCTATGGTTTGTGTTCTCCCAAAATTCATATATTGAAATCCTAACCCCCAAGATAATGGTATTAGAAGGAGAGGGCCTTTGAGAAGTGATTAGGTCATAAAGATGGAACCCTCATAAGTACAATTAGTGCCCTTATAAAGCATGCCTGAGAGATCTATCTCAAACTTCCACTGCGTGAGGATACACTAAAATATCCTGTCTGTAAACTATAGAGCTGCCCTCATGAGATACCAAATCTGCTAGCACCTTAATCTTGGACTTCCTAGCCTCCATAATGAGTATTACCGCCTGAGCTCCTCCTCTTGTTAGATCAGCAGTGGCATTAGATTCTCATAGGAGTAAGAGCCCTATTGAGAACTGTGCATGCAAGGGATCTAGGTTGCACACTCCTTATGATAATTTAATGCCTGATGATCTGAAGTGGAAGAGTTTCATCCCAAAACCATCCCCCAGTGATCCCCACCCTCCTTGCATGGGAAAATTGTCTTCCAGTAAACCAGTCCCTGGTGCCAAAAAGGTTAGGGACTGCTGGTTTAAAAGTTACCCAATTTATAGAATTCTGTTAGAGCAGCCTGAACAGACTAAGGCAAGGTGTAAAGAGGTGGAGGCTGGGAGCCCTGCCACCTGCCCAGTGCCATTTGTTGAGGTCAAAGCTCCAGGATGAGCCCTTCCCTCCAAAGCTCTTTCTCTTCCCTGGATTATGGGCCATAGTTAATAGTATCTCTTATCCTTATATCACACATGGCTAGAAGCAAGGACTTTACAGCAATTACTGTTTTGCATAAAGACATAGTCCAGAAAAATTAGAGTGTCCTGAACAAAAATTAGTAGATTCCCACCAAAAGAGAAACAGGCCAGTGGCTCACTGCTAGGCCCAGCTTCACAGGCCTACTCTTGGTGTTCTTTCGATAGTTCATCCCACTCACCAGAGCTTCTAAAGGGTAAGAAAAGGACATATAGTTACTGCCTGTTGACCTCAAATTATCACAGTTAGACTGAACACATTTTTAAAAAATAGCATCCAGTTTAATGTAATCCAGTGTGAAGTGGGAGAAAGAACATGGACTTCAGAGTCACATGGACCTAGTTCCAAATCCTAGCTCTGCTACTTTCTATTGCCTTTAATTTTAGGTACACCATTGAGCTTCATAAGTCTGTTTTCAACATATAAAATTGGATCAAAAGGAAAAAAATATATAGATAGATTTTCTAAGATATGTTATGGGCACACACTCAATGTTAGCAGCCTAAACCCATAACCAAGCTCTCTTATAATCCTAGCACAACTCTGTGTCTATCTGTATACATGAGTGTTTTCATACACACCCAAACATATCAACCACATGTGATATCAACCACTTGATCTTAAGCCCTACAGATCCCGAATCATTAATGTATCTTCATCATAAGCACAAGCCCACAGATGTGGAGCAGTAAAGTTCATATTCTCTTCATATACTACAAACATACTTCATTAATATAGCAGGCCCATAAAGATAATGGCAATTGGGCAATATATGCTTTACTTGTAGGCCACTGAAAGATCTCTTAAAATGAATAGTATTTTCTACCAAACACCAAAGACAGAAACAAAACTCATCAGGCTGAGTTGAGCCCATACCTTGAATTGCTCCTCTGTGTTCTTCCTTATCAGTGGAGATCCTGGTAAGTTGAGAGATTATGGTCAGGAGGTATTTCATGTGGGAAACCCCTAGGCTACTGGGTCACAGCAGTAACTCAGCGATCTCAGCTACTGGAGAGTCTAGTGGCAATGGCAAGACTGATGCTACCCACCTGGGGCCACTGAGTTGGTGGCCTAATATTATTCATATATGTGAATGGTGCCCTGGCCCAGGTCTTTGAATATGAACCATTGTGGGGTGTGTTTGTGTATTTGCAGGTTGACTGTTCTTATGGAGTTAGGTTGCTTGACTGCCAGTAGCATCATTGATATGTCTCTGAAACATTCAAATCATATTATCAAATAATCATATTGCTCTTACAGGTTAAAATGGAGGCAATACAGTTCCAGACACAGATCAATATAATTTTACAAAATTTGTGCTGGGGTGCAAAGGGTGACAGAGATTGCCACATGAAATCTGAACAGGTTGTGTTTACTATTAGTGCATGCCATATTGCTCTTGTATATCACTCAGAAGCAAGTGTGGCCAGCAGGTAATCCTTCACATTCTCATGAAGCAAGCCAGCCAGTGGAGATGTTCAGGCACCTCACACCCTAGAAGCTTGTGTTAGAGTCAGCTTTGCCCTTGTACCAGATGTGTCTTTTTGGTCTGAGATGGCACCACTGAAGGCACTGATTCCTGTCCTGGTGTCTTCCTTTCAAGCCTGTAATTGGTCAGGTTATACCCTGATGAGGTGCTGTATCTGACAGCCCTTTTCTACCTTCAATCTGACCCTATACCAGAATTCTGCCTCACATTTCTCTGTAACAGACAATGACTGTGGTTGTTTGGCTCTGGCCTGATGGTAAGATTCCTCCTAGGAATATGATGCAAACAAACATTTCTTAATATGTGATCCATGGAGTATTTTATGTGTGTGTGTGTGTGTGTGTGTGTGTGTGTGTGTGTGTGTGTGTGTAAATCGCCAAGTTGGAGATGCTGGCCAGAACTAAAATGTGAAATCAGTCTGCCTTGCCAAAGTTGTCAAGTTTCCCCACAATACTCAATAGCCCTTCCTTAAAAAGCCAGTACCTCAGCAGCTTGGAGAGGGAGAGAGAGAGGTGGGGAAAAAAACGAAAGGCAGGGAGAGAAAAGGAAGGAGATGAGAAGTTCCATGAGGTTTCTTCAAAAGCAAATGTTGTTTAAAGTCTGTGTTGCTTAACTAAAAAGTCCTAATGGAAGCAAAAAAAAAGTATTTTTACTTAAGCTTCTATTTAATTTTACCTCTATTTGCTTTCTATTCATTCTAACAGTATGTTGTTACTTTCAAGAAAGTTACTTTGAAGACTTCTCATTTCTGTTTGTAAAAATCCATTTCTGGGTACAAGTTAAACACAGAAATCCTGACCTAAGCTTGGGCACCAAGTGTGGATAGGGATCCCAGCATGGGCTCCTTTACGAGGTCTAGGAGGGCCATTTTTACAACCATCTATGTCATATTAATGCCTCTGTCTTACAAAAGTCCCATGAGAAGAGAAACAGCTGAGAAAGGAATAAAATTTGGTGGATGTTGACTTAATGGGCAGCCAGGGAATTTGGTGCTCCATCCATCTTCGCCAGATTTAGGACAATGCTGTAACCAAAAAAATGGCTAGGAGCAGACAGCAGAGCTCATTGTGCCTTCTCAGACAGACATCACTAAATCTGCAAGCAACAAATGTGAGAGCAGTCTCTTATACCCACATGGAAATCTACAGTGCACAAAAAGCATCATATATAAACACATACATATAAAAATATATATACAATGAACACACATGTATGTTATGTAAACATATATATTACATAAACATTACATACAAACACATAAATGTTTATTATATAGATTTACACTTTATGTTTATATAGACCTGTGTGTGTGTCCTCTTCATTTAATCTTCACAAAAACAATAAAACTCTGGAAAGTAGTGATTCTTATTCCTCATAAGAAAGGAAGGTATCAAAGAAGTAAAGTGATTTCTCCAATGCCAGGGAGATAGTAAGCGGAAGGGCTGGGACAAGAACTTGTCTTCTCTGATGTCAAGCCTGATGGACTTTGCATTGTAAAAGGAAACCTGGGGCATTTAAAGAGGTTCAGCGATTTATCCAGAGATACATGGCTAGTTGAGAGCCAAACTCATACAAAACAGATTACTCTGAGGTGATAAAACTATTTTAGGGGGAAAGAATGTAACGATTGGTATGGTTTGGTTGATATTCCCCCACTCCATGCCACAGACATCCTTTTGAAAACAGAAAGGAACACAAGCCTTAGAAGTCATTGGCAGAGGGAAAAGAAGAGAAAGTACCATTGCTCACTCATCTCCCCCGAATACAGCCCTAGGAAAGTTTCTCTTAGTATTTATCTTTTTTTTTTTTTTTTTTTTTTTGAGACAGAGTCTCACTCTGTTGTCCAGGCTGGAGTGCAGTGGCTCAATCTTGGCTCACTGCAACCTCCGCCTCTCAGGTTCAAGCAATTCTCGTGCCTCAGCCTCCCAAGTAGCTAGCACTACAGGTGTATGCCACCACATATGGCTAATTTTTGTATTTTTAGTAGAGATGGGGTTTCACCATGTGGTCAGGTTGTTTTCGAACTGCTGACCTCAGGTGATCCACCCAGCTCAGCCTCCCAAAGTACTGGAATTACAGCTATGAGCCACTGCACCCAACACCTCCTGGTACTTTTAACATTTCAAAGATGAGGGGATGAGGGTGAATAAATACAGGACCAAAGGTATGAGATGAAATTGAGCTTCCCCCATGAGAATCTCAAAGCTTTTCCTTCCTCACTAGTATACAAAAAGGGTAGGAGGCATCAGCTACTGCAGAGGCAGGGAGTACGATAGTTGCCTCAGCCTAAACCCACGCTGGCAGTCATAGCAGTTGTAACATGCACACATACACAATTGAACTAGTCGCTGATGACTAGAAAGATGAATTGTGTGTGTGTGTGTGTGTGTGTGTGTGTGTGTGGTGAGCATGGAAGGCTTTCATTTAATCTATGGACCTTAATAGATAGCCACATTCATAACTAATGTGCTATTTCTAGGATTGGACAAATTTAATTTTGTAGTTGCCAAGTTTCTTCCATTTTTAGGAAAAGTTCTTGCAGCCCTATTTGGAGTTTCCAAATTTAAAGCTGAATCCAAGTTTTTACCCTATCTTTGCTATAAAGGGAGCATTAATCGTTCTGACAGCCTAGGAGAAAATGTATAAGCAGAAGACATCTATTTCCCTACTTTAATGGGAACAAAGGTACCCACTGAAACTACTTGAGAGGCCATCTGAATATCACTGAATCTTGGTCGTCAGGTGAGATGAGCGTACAGAAGTGTTTCAGAGTCCTATATCTTGAAGTTGGAAAACTTTCATTAGACAAAATTGCTAGTGGTAAAAAGTGCCATGAAGAACTTCCGTTTCTTGGATTTTCAGTTTCTTCGCTTGTATAAGCGAAATGATCATATCTTCCTAATAGGATTGTTGAGAGGACTAATTAAAATTATTTACGGTAAAAGCATTTTGCAGAGGCCCTTAAACATTATTTGTCCAATAAGCTTAACTATTGTCATTGTTATTAATATCATTATTATGTGGCTCTTGTGAAGAAAAGATTGTAAAAGTTTAAATTCATATGAAAAAAATGCCCTGTGAGTTTCCAATATGTAAAAAATAAAAGAAATTGCTTATATAGAGGATATGTGAGGGAATGATTATAAACTGATTGTAGTAAACTCAAAATACATGTTTTCTGTAATTCAACTCCCCTCACAGCAAAGAAGTTCATGTTTGCTCTAGACCAGTGAAAAGACTGGGGTTTGTTGTAGATGTTATGCTTGAAGGAAAAGGACCAAGCCCTCTGGAGAACACTTTTTGGGGTTCTCTCTGAGCAGAACAACTAAAAGGTCCTGCTCAGTGGCTTTGGGAAATGTGACTACTGAAGACATGGTTTGAGAGTCACTGTGAGGACTTACCAGGCTCAGAAGTGATATCCCAGCGGGCTCTGTTCTGAGTTATAGTCCTGTGAAAACACAGCTGGAATAAGGGAAGTGTGGGCCTAAGGCGACTTGCCCAAAGTCACAACTAATAGGTCATGCAATCAGGAAGGAGTGTCAGGCACTCCAATTTGAGAACCTACTGAACAAAATTGCCACTTGGGCTTTTGAGACACGCTTTATAGTTTTATCCTTTTTTTTAAATGAAAAAAAAAAACAAACAAACAAACTAGAAAGCAGAGTTCTAATGTCATCTTAGAAAAGATTAGGGCAAACTAGTAATTGTCCTACTGCAAAGGTGGTGTGCCCTCATGATTCAGGAATTACTTTGTAGAATGATTTTGCAAATAAGTGCGTGTTGGGTGCCTCTCTCAGCAGGCTATGTGAGAATCCCATCAGAAAGGGGCAGAGAACATGGCGCCATTCTGAAGCTTGGTCTGTCTAGTTCAAAGAGTTTCCCAAGAAAAGATGGCTCTATTAAGAGTTTCAAACTATAAACACAGGTTTGACCTAATCCCCAAATGTGAAGTTAGGTCACTCTGCCTAGCACTTTCAACAATAGTGGCAGGGCTGGCTGATAAAGAAATATGCTGTTGTTATTCATATTAATTTTATAAAATCATTTTGCCAAAGTGAAGGGAATTTTGTTCCTCAAAAAAAAAAAATTATAGAAAACACACCATATTGGTAGCTTACTTGTGGTGGGAAGTAATTCTAGAATCATTATGCCTTCCCTGCAAGTTCCATTCTTCCTCCCTACAGAGGCAAAATCATTGATTTTTTTTTTTTTTAGCACAAAGTAGCTATGGAAAAATTTTCAATGATTTCCTGTCTTATATTCTGATGCATCAGAGCAAAAGAATGTACAAAATTGTATTGATTAAGATCAAGCATGAAGTATGCAGCAAAACTTTATCACCATTTTCAAAACTGACAAAATCAAAGCAGCTTGGTAAGTGAACTTAATTGAGTTCAGAAAACCTCAAGACATTTCCCCTCCTTAAAGTAACTGGAATTTTTATTCTTCGCCTTTCATGCCAGGGAGGGTACATGTCTGACAAGGATAAAATCGGTCATCTTGTACATTCTCCCTTTGGAGAGCAGAAAAAAAACAGAAGTGTCAGAGCACAGCATGGTGGGAGCTGGGTGATTGTAACAACCCTTTGCATCCTCGTGCCGCACCTGTGAACCAGGCTACAGTCTAGGGTGTCTCAAAATTATGGAGCATCAGGCAATGTGGATTGCACACACCTCTTTCCAGAGCCTGTGTAGGTATGCCATACCAACATTTGGTGCATTTCTATGGCAAGGACAGCATCACCTCCAGGGAGTTACAATCCAGGGTGTGGCCTTTCCACACCACATATGTGAGTGCAAACTGCCCACTATTGGGAAACTCTTGAGGGTCTCCCAATTCTGGCCTCTTATCTCTGACACCTCCTAAGCTAAAGGATACCCTTGAGTGCATTTCTCTTCTTTCTGCCATATGCCAACTAGTTGTAGCTGCTGTTTTTCCTTTTTTTTTTTTTTTTTTTTTCTGGGAACTCTGCACTCTGCACCCTTAAAAAGAATTTCATCTTCACCCACTGAAATTTTATCTCCTCAAAAACAGACCAATTTCTCTTTATAAATATTAGTGATGCTTCCTGAAATATGATTACACTGGAAGAAGGAATCTCACATCACAACCCAAAGACCCTTGGGTTCTTCTGGACTCTCAAGAACATTTTTATGAACTAATGGGTTTCAGTTTGTATAACAGTATTTCATTCAGCACTTAAATTCACCTATTGCCTTCACAGCCTGCATCGCTTTACAGTCTAATGTCACACTTTCATACTCTCATAGCCCTCTTTCTCCAATCACTCAATTATTTATTTAACCCTGATACAATCCTCAGGAGTCAAGCTAGCATTGTCCTCATTTTCAAGGCAGAAAAATGGAGCAGTGACTGTGTACATGGATAAGAGTATTATGTGTATGACAGGAGAGGAGAATATACTGTTCCTTTTCACAGAATCAATCCACAATATGGCACTAGAATACATACCCTTTCTGAGTTAGTCATTTACTGTGTCTCTCTGATGATAAATATATAGATTCACTGACCAATTAGTGGAGAAGTTATGAAAAAAAAGAGGTTTAAAAAAATTATCACATCTGGCCACAAACCTTAGAAACCAGAAATACACACAGTTCTACAAAGAATTTCTCTGTAGATAACTTTTTTCTTCTAAACTTTTTCTATTCTCATTTTTTTAAAGAACATTGAGGAGTAAAGAGCAAATTGACAATAAATCATTGTAGGATTATATTGTTCCATCATTAATTCTCCTGTAGGTTAAGCTTAGTGGTATTTTTTTTCCTTGTATATGTTTGTTTTTGCTTTGAAATGATGAAACTTATTTTGCTTTGAAATTGCAGAAAGCAGAATGGAGTAGACAGTATCTTACATTTCAAAAAGTTACTTGGATTAGTAATCCAGTTAGACACCTTCCTCACCCTTCCTCTCATCCTCAAATCCAGACAAATTCTATCATAGAAGATAATTGTATTCCCCTCCTACAATCACTCTGACTTATAAACTTGATTTGTTTTTAATGTCTTTTAAATATCTTAAATAATAGTTATCATACATGACATATAATTCAGCGTAAGTTTTAATGTTACCTTTTCTTTGACTTTCGCTCTCATGATGGGCAGACATCAGTGGCTAATTGTGTAGGATCAGTTGGGTTACGTACAATATATCACAGAAGCAGCAAGGCTGTTCCCAAGGAACTGAAATGACACCGGATGACAAAAATCTTCCAAACAATTCAAAGAAGGAATTTCTTTTTCAAATGTTACATCAAAAATTGATTAATTGGATTAGCAGGAAAAAAGTACTCTTAAAGGAACTCTTATTTCAATTTCATAAAGAGGTCGCCTCTATTTTCATTATTCCATATCTCTGTCACCTCTATTTTCATTAGGAAGAGCAGAATCACAGGGAGAGACATGTTATAGAAGGGACTGTTTGAGAAGGAAGTAGATGCTAGAAGATGGCTGGACCTAAGGGCAAAGCTGCAGTTCATAAAAGACAGTGCTTACTTTTAATGAGGGAACAGAGATGGGATGAGAGAGGAGCAAATGGAAAGTTATAAAGTGCTGGCAATGCTCTAATCCTTGAGATCAGTGGTAGGTTCATGGACAAAAATATATATCATTGATTTGTTACATATATTTTTGTATTATCAAACATGAAATTTTGAATTACATCAGCAGCATCACAACTCAGAGAAATTAGAGCTTAGTCTTCTATGAAAGTTTTCTACCACTTTTTATTTATTTAGGTATGTATTTATTTACTGATACGAGTCTTGCTCTGTCACCCAGGCTGGAGTACAGTGGTGAGATCTCGGCTCATTGCAACCTCCACCTCCCGGGTTCCAGCGATTCTCTTGCCTCAGCCAACCAGGTAGCTGGGATTACAGGCGTTAGCCACCATGCCTGGCCCACTTTTTTTTTTCAGCTAGGATTATGCAGTGGGAAATTCTAGGGAGCAAATAATCTAGGACAAGGTTAAAACTCCCTAGTCTCACTCTGATTTACTAACAAAAAGCATCTTTCTGGCTGGGCGCTGTTGCTCACACTTATAATCTCCGCACTTTTGGGAGACCAAGGCAGGTGGATCACCTGAGGCCAGGAGTTCAAGACCAGCCTGGCCAACATGGTGAAATACCATCTCTACAAAAACACAAAAATTAGCCAGGCATGATGGTGGGTGCCTGTAATCCCATCTACTTGGGAGGCTGTGGTGGAAGAATTGCTGGAACCCAGGAAGCGGAGGTTGCACTGAGCCTATATCATGCCATTGCATTCCAGTCTGGGCTAGAGAGTAAGACTCTGTCTCAAAACAAAACAAAATTAAAAAGCATGTTTCCAAACCAGTAGGGTAGACATTTCATCTGCTTCACCAAGGCCCTCTTGTGCAGACTCTTACCCCTTCCATTCTGTTATTACTTCTACTAGCCTGCTACAACATTGACAATTTTATACATTAGAAACTGTTTTTTGGAATTAGGAAATTTTTTCCCCTCTGTTGCATATGAGAGCTTCTCACCTGTTGCATGAAAGTGTGTTGAAAACCATAGTTCTTAACACTTCCACCTGAATTCATCTAGCACAGGCTTTCTAGGCAACTATCTGAAGACAAGAGTTCTTGGGAATGAAACTTGAGACTGGTAAGCTGTTTGATCCCCCTGCAGGCAAGAGGGGAATGGAAAGTTTATAAATAAACCCCAAACTGAGGCACTATCCTGAAAAACAATCTTAAATTATGGAATGTAACAGAATTATTTAACTGTCAAGCCACTAAGAATTTTAGGATTTTAGGGGAGTTAGATATTCCCAAACGATGAAAACCCTAAAATTGATCCACAGGACAGCTGGCGATTCCTGGGCTCAAAAACAAATGAATCCAGGCATTTTGAGAGGAGCATGAAGATACTAGAAGCAGTCTTTTCTAGAGCAAAGTCTTTGGAGCTGACTCACCATGCTAGAGACCATCATTGCACTGCCCAATACTTCTTCTTGGGCTAGGTGAGTCTTGGGAATAAAAGCTAGATTTAGGTACCCAAAAGTCAGGGTTGCGAATGTGACTGACCAAGGGTTAATTGTCAACTTCGAAGACAGAGCAAGAGAGATCTGTGTCACTATCCTAAACAGAGATCACTTTAGTGAGACCATCTGTATCAGTCAGGATCCCAGAAAGAAACAAATCCAATTCAGATGGCACAAGAAACCGTAAAAAAAAAAATAAATAAATAAATAAATAAATAAAGTTCTTAGAAATACAGGCACCATTAAAAAACAGAGTGTTGAGATAACCAGAGACTGCCAAAGCAAGAACAAGAAGCATAAATAGTGCTATGGAGGCTTATTGGAACTGGAATCTCCCTGATAGGAGCAGTAATAATGAAGGGATATAGCCACTGCTAGAAATTCAGCCCAAAGCAAGCACCCAACTTCAACCTCCCTCTCCTCTTGCCTGTCCACTTCCAACAGGGGCTTCCCTTTGTCTGAATTCAACCAACCAAAACCAAGGGAGGCTTGATGATGCAGACTTGGAAGATTGGCCTCCTGGGGCCCAGAAGAGGGTGAATTAGGATACAGAATAGAACTTGGGTATGGGGGACAAGAGGTCAAATGGAGTACAACGAGCACATCATCTAAAATATCAAATAATCAGGGATGAAAAATATTAAGTGGTCAGGGATGAATGGATAACAACAGATGACTCCAAAGCATTGGGTCAACAAATGATTAAATACAGGAGGGCTGGGTCTAGAGAGAGACCACAAGAAACCATGCATGTCAGTGAGAAGGAAGAGGCTGGGGATGGTGGGCATTTGACTACTGACCAAACTACATAATATCAACCATAATATCAACATTCATATAGAGTCTTCACTCCAGCCTCACTGACTCTCCTCAAATTTCCTTCTCAAAATTCTTCAAGGGGGCCTATATACATGCTTTTCCCTCTTTGTGAATAGCCCAACCCTCCCATTCTTCTTTCATACTCAGTTAAATCCCTCAAGGAAACACTGACCTCCCCATCAAGGTCACCTTCATGTTGTCACATGCTCTTATGGAACCATATACTCTGCCTTCACAGCACTTTTCACATTCACAATTTTTATATTTAGTTGTGGGTTGTGTGATTTCTCAATTAATGTTTGTTTTATTCCTGTACGATGAACCAGATGATAATAGAAATTCTGTTTTTCTTATCATTGCATCCCCAGTGGGTAATATATAGAAGGAATTCAATAGGTATTTTATAAGCAAATAATTTTTATTAGAAAATAAATGTCCTTAACTCATAGCAGTTGGATGGCTTAGAAAAGGGCTGGCATTATAAATTAAGAAATAATATCTAGCCTTTCTATATTGTGCAGCAAGAAAATGTGACATTCCAGGTGTACAGTGTTAAAGAGAGTTTGCACTGGACACTTGCTAAAAGTAGCAAGACATATTTTATTAGAGCTATGTCAGTAAGGCAGAGAGACTACAGTATAGAACTGAGCTCAACTCCAAGTTAAATGGGAAAGGAAGACTTTAAGACTGTTGCAATAGGGGAGAGAGAATGAAATTAGTACCATTTCAAAAAAGGGCTCAGTTTTTAAGCACTGGGGTGAACTAGTGGAAAATTACCAGAGAAGCTAGGAAGGAGTTTGTTCAATGTCATTAAGTCATCACTGTTTGCTAACTAGAGCTTAATGAAGTTAGGCTTCTACCATCCCAGACATTGAGAGATACAAGGGCTATCTTTCTTGATGATGACATTTCACACGGATGGCTCCAAGTCCTTGAGAAAGACATTTCTGGGATGAAGATTTACATCTCAAAGGGGCAGAGAACGGATTTTAAAATTCAAGTTTTCTAAAGTAAATGATCTAAGAAAAGGGAGGTCAGGAGCCTATGGTTAAGGAAGAAATCTGTCTAAAGTTTAGTCAAGCTGAAAGCAACAATAATACTACTATGTTTAACCATGTTTTATCACTTTTACAGATTTTAAGCAGTATAACCTTAAAGCAGAAAAATTCTCAGAACCAGTGCATTTTCTAATTCAGCATGAGAAGCACCTGGTACGAGTGAGTTGGGGCAAAAGATTATATGATGATAGCAAAAAGCCTCTTAAAGAAAGAAAATAATCTGCCTCTGTGGTTTCCAATTACATCCTCTCAGCTATTGCACTGAAAATAGAATCATCCTTGGTAATTATGGAAGAGGTATCTTGGAAGAAAGAGGTATTTACGCTAAATGCCAAGTCAGCAAGCAATGGCACAGGAAATTAATTCCCCCCCCTTGTGCTGACTTCCACCGCGGAGTCTGACATGTTGACTACACACCTCCCCAGCCTGGGAATCCCAGTGACTGTTGGGGGTCAGCAGCAAGCTGACAATTCACTGCAGACCAAAAAAAAAAAACAAAGAAAACATCAAATCAGGTTATAAAACAAGGAAAGCTCTCAAGGAACTAAGTACAGCTAACAATGTAGGTCATTAGTTTCTCAGACTCTTGTACAATAACTGTTGCAGTTAGTTTTCTCTAAAATATAACCAATGTAATAAAAAGCACATTTGGAATTGGCATGGAGAAGCAAAATTGCTGCAGATATGTACATTGAGGCCATAGACTACATTGCCACTCCAGCTCAGCTTCATGTTGACTCAGATATGTGGACTTTAAGTGGAGATATATGCCTCAGAAGCACCATCGCCCCACCTCAGACAGGCGACCTTCATGCCCTCAGCTCCATCCCTTCTGCAGTTTCAGCTGTTTGCAGAATTCCTGCTTTCCACTTGGAGAAAGCAAGTCTGTTCATTAGTCTTGGTACTCTGAGCTTCTGTTTATTTAAGCTAATTGGCTTCCTGCCTCTGATAAGAAAAGGACGCAGGATCCAGGCTTATTTCTCTATTTTTCCCTCTCCTTTTTAAGGAAAATGGACATCTGATTTCTGTTCTTTTCTCCCTTTATTTTTCCCAGAGCTGTAGAGACTGACATGCTGATGATTCAGCAATTGTGCTGTTCGGAAAATTTTAATGAAGGGGGAGGGAGACAATATTATTTATTAAGGGGACTTTATCTTCAGTAAAATTGAGAGTTTGTGACGCAGAATTTTTTTCATTGCTTAAATGATCACCGGCCCCAAAGTGGAGGTGGCGTCTCCTGAACTTCTGTGTCTCCCTCACCTCCCTTTGTGGCTTTGCTTTCCACCGTTTCTTCCTACAATAGGCAGTGTGTTTTCCCAGTCTCTGTCTGCCCTCCATTCCTCCAGCTCTGGATGAAGCCCATTAACTCCTTTGGCTCTTAGGTCATTCAGCAAGTTAATGATTGAGCTGCAGGGAACCCTGGTTGCCTCATACTTCACCTCCACCGACACAGTGGGCATGCGTGGGGCATGCCTTAGCACACAATTCATCCTGCAATTTCAAAATAGACAGTTCATCTTTATGCTTTAGAATTTCCAAAGATTTTAAAGAGATTGCATCAGCATCTACTAAAATCTCTTTTGTTTCACTGACAGTTTTAAAACATCATCTTCTCTGGCTTCAAAATTACAGATGTCATTTTTAATGATCAATGTTATTTGTCATTCCAGAGGATAGTCTCTGCTGAGAATTACAAAGATGCCTTTATGAGGCAGGGCCAGGAGCCCAGAGTAAATCAGTGGATGGTTTTATGGCGACTCAAGTGACATAGCTGAAGTAATCGCGTGGAAAGTGACAACAGACTCTAAATAACACTCCCTTCCACATTGCCTCTGACCTATAGCTCATTTGTTCGAGTTGCCTCTAACTGAATATGCCTTCAGTCTAGAGCATGTGAGAACACTCAGTGACTCATTATCTGATGGGCAATAGCCTTCAGCCTCTGCTACATCACTAGTCAGCTGTGTGACTTACTCCATGTCAATTAACCTCTCTGAGCCTCCATTTCCACAACTATAAAGAGATCTTTGACACAAACTCTGAGTCACAGTTCACCCTTCCCACCCACTGTGTTATGTCATCTATGCCCTTGTGAATATGAGTCCCAATGCAGGTATTATATGGGGGCTTATATTACTACCATAGCAAATTGCCACAAACTTGGTGGTTTGAAACAACACCACTTATTATCTCATAATTTCTACAGGTCAGAAGTGTAAGTACAGTGTGGTTTGGTTCTCAGCTTAGCATCTCACAGGCCTAAAATCAAGGTGTCAGACAAGCGAGGCTCTTATCTAGAGTCTTTGGGGGAATAACCCACTTCCAGGCTCATTTAGATTATTGGCCAAATTCTGTTCCTTGGAGTTGTAAAGTTGAGGTCTCCAGTTCCTTTCTTGCTGTCACTTACACCCTGAGGAATGAAAACATTCTTAGCTTGCATTTCTTAGCACATGGTCCCCTCCACCTACAAAGCTAGAAATGGTACCTCAAATCTCCTTTGTGCTTCAAATCTCTGACTTCCTCTTCTACTGCTAGCCAAATAAAATATTCTGCTTTATAAGTGTTTATGTGATTAGACTATGCCCAAACAATAATCCAGGATAATCTCCCTATTTTAACATCAAACAATTAGCAGCATTAATTACATATCCCAAATCCTCTTCTTCTGGTAACATCATATTTTCACGGGTGTGATATCATATTCACAGTCTTAGGAATTAAGGTATAAAATCTTGAGGGAGGAAGTGCATTTTAAAAATCCTGCCTAAGACAAGTATCTGGACCCAAACATTGAGAAGAAGTTTGACCTCTATACACTATTATGTTAGTGTATAGTATATAGAGTCTATAACATAAAACTAACATAATAGTGTATAGAGGCCAAACTTCTTCTCCCGTACTCCCTAAATGGATTTGGGTCCTCGTGTAAATAAGACTGGAATTTACTGTGTGACTCTGGACCACAATTATATAAGAATAAAAGATGCTTAGGCTAATATTGAGGCAGCATTGACTGCCTGTAAATTTTTTTAAAACTCTTTAAAAATAGAGAGAATATTGGACACTTTGAGACCTATACACATGCCTGCCAAGGTGATAGACTGGGACACCCAAGAGAGCAGATGCCCCTGAAGAAGACTAGAATCGCCACCGACTCTGTAACTCCACGAGACAGATCCAGAGATATCATTAAAACCACTCCAACAAGACACTCTGTGAGGCAGGAAAAAAATGCAGAAGAAAGGCTGTGGGATTACATTTTCAAGACTGCAACCTTAGGGGAATTTAAAGAAGCCAGTCAATCTGATAAATAAGGGGAATAGTGACATTTCTGGAATATGGTAAATAGTATAGTCCCAGCACATCCCTGTAGCATTGACAGACAGTACATAAGCTACACAAGAAAGATACTGAAGATGGAGCAGACTCAAACACAATCTGCCTATAGAAAAATAGGAGGTAATTCAGTTTCAGAAAATAATTATATGGATTTAAGAGATAAATAGTGAATAATATATCTAATAAAATAACAGATAAAACATATGTGATGTTTATAAACATCAAGTTGATAAATGCCTTTTTAAGATTAAAAGCAGAGAAATTCAGAAACGAAGCCTGGTATCTTTTGCTATATATGTTTTGAAGCATCTATACAGCTAGAAACTACCAAGAAAAAGTAAAATCTAACAATGACTTTGCAAAAAATAAAATATATGTATTTTTTGTAAGATAGATGACAAACAGTGACTCATAAGTCTCACATATAAAGCTCATCTAGACCAGTTGTTAATATAACAATGGGAAATAATCAAAGGAATCAGACTAGCAAAAAGCAGAGAAAGAAATACGAATGACTGATAATCATATGCAAAAAACTATCCATGGGTAACCAAAGTAAAAATATATAAGCAATAAAATACCATTCACTGCCTGAAAATTTTGTGATGAAATATAATGTATATACAGCTACCAGTGTTAACAAAAGCATGAGGAAGCAAATGCCCTTAGGTGATGCTACAGAAAATGTGTGTTGACTCAACCATCTAATAAAACACTTTTGGAATACAATCTGAAATGTGTATATACCCTTTATTCCAAAACATTCATTTTTAGAAATATAGGAAAATAATCAATGATGTGCACAAATGTTTATCTGCAACAGTCTCCATTTAAGCATTAGTCATTAGAGTGAAAAAATTGGAAGAAACTAAATGTCTGGCAATAGGAAACGGGTTATATAAATTATGTGCTCATATAATATAGTCATGAAAAATCATGCTTTAGAAGAATACTAAATGGTGTGGAAATGGTCGGGTTCATTATGCATCACAGAAGGAAAATAAGCAGCATGCAGAAAAATGTATTCACACATGATATAGTTTTGCAAAGAAAAATACATTCATGTGTAATATTAGTGTTTCATATGGAAAACAGATTAGAAAAGTAACACAATGATAATTTTATTTTTATATTGGGGGTTGAGATTATGGAATATTTGGGGGCTTTGTGCAATCGCAAGTTTTCTACAATGACCATTAGTATCAAAATAAAAATTAATTTTTAAAAATAAATGCCAAGAATGGTGTAAACTTGGGAATCTCAGTATAATCAGAAATGAAGAAGATATAAATTCTAACTTGTGAAGGTTTGTTCCTGGGCATTTGCCCAAAGGCAATGGGTACATTTACAGTGTCCAAAAGGAAGTGGCAGTGACCTGCTAACTACTGGGCTGACTAGCCACATAGGAATTTTTTTTACATGCCATTTTATGGAAATCCTACCTACTTAACTAGTTTTCCCTGTCCAACTTGTCTCTTCAGAAAATTGAGCCTCTTCTAAATCCTCTTCTCTGCTTGTAACTTACCAGAATAATTAAAGATAGTAATTTCAGGCACTCAGAAGGTAGAGATATCATGAATTCAAGTCATTCATACTTAGAAACTTGCATCATCTGAAAACAACGCATCTGGTGCACAGCTGGAACGTGAGGTTGAGAATGTCTCATTCTATATAATTGCCTTTAGGATAAGGAGTTTTGACACCCACCTGGGCCACATTTTTTTCTGACTTTCAGCTAACATTGCCTGGAAACAATGTAATCAAACTGCAATTTTGACAGGTCTAGCTACCCTCTGAGAGTCAGTTTGAATAATATAGGCAAAAATCTCACTAAAAATGTTAATAATACTAATTTTAATTGTAATAATAACAATAACAATAATAGTTAGCCTCTATTGAAAACCTGTATGTCCAGGAACTATGCTCAGCTCTTCACTGGTATAATTTAGTTCTCCTGAAAGTTAAATTATAACTTACCCTCCCTATAGGTTAAATACTATTATTGTCTACATTTCAGAAATGCAGAAACTAAGTTCTAAAAAGTTCATATCCAACCATTGCCAGTCCTCTTAAATGGGAATCTTATAGCTAAACATTAAGTGTCTTTGTTTCGTTTTATTCTGTTTTGAACGTTTTCTACTACCCAGCCCAAAAGCTAGGCTCCTGACATGTGCGTCCTTACCTGTCTTTTGACACCACCATCCCCAATTCTAGCTTATGGGATTAAATGAAGTGACATCAGGCATTTACACCCAGTGGATCTGGCTTGTCCCCCATACATACTCAGCAGGGGTAGTCTCACATGACACCTTCTCAGAAACTCAGGCAACCCAACATGGGCTCACTCTAAAGTCTGCTCACATCTTTCTCCTCTTCCTGTCTCCCTGGATATTTGCTGCCCTCACGGCTACTGGAAGGTGGAGATTTGCCCCTGCAGCTCTCACTGCTGCCCAGGCCCTCTGTGGAATCACTGCTCTGCCCACAGGCTCTTGGTGCTCCCCAAGTTGGAAGACCCACCACGTGTCAAAACGTGCTGTCTTTATTTCAAGCCTCAAGGGGATTTGAATCACGCCATGTTCTGGACAAATGTGGAATTAAAAAGTTCTTTTGCTAGGGCTCAGACTGGACTTGAGGACTTCCTGGACTGGAAGGAGGCAGCAGTTCACACTCCCTTCCATTTTCCCAGGCACAACACTTTTGCTAGCCTGGCCCCTTGCTGGACACCTGCCAAGCAAATGAGCACCTGCTGAGTAGCCTGAGCCAGGCTAGAGCTCCAGTTCATTGTACACAGCCAGACTCATTAAGCCTCAGTTTGTGGCAACTAGGACTTTAGTCACCAAAATTTAAAATACCTATCTCTTTAAAGCTAAAGGCACATCATTGTGTACATAAAAGATAGCTGAAGGAAAGAAACACAGTTCAAGTATTAAATTCTTGCTAGCAATGAAAAGCAAAGTCCATATGAGACCTAATTTATCCATCAATGCCACCTGATTCCATTGTGGACATTTTTTCATTTTAGCAGATATATCACTTTTTATTCAATTTACCTTCAATGACATTTATTTTATATTCAAGGTGTTAAGAAAAAAGTAAAAGGACTCTGTGGGAAACGTATTATCTAAATGTTATACATTCATTGATTTGACTCTTCTAAGCAGCAGGTGACATTGCTAACGGTACTGTAATTGAATTTTAATTATTAAAATATTTTCCCTAATGCTTTGTCCACTTTTATAACTGAAGAGCAGATGCAATGTTTATGTTAAAGAACAATCTTATGCCTTTAATTCAGAATTCACTTAATTGGTGAGTTAAGGATTTCATATCCTTCTAAGAGCATTTGGAATTTTAATAAACCAAAATCTTCTTGGAACCTACAGCATATTGATCTAGCTTGGGCGTAGGAAACTATAACACAGAGACCAAATTGGGCCCGCTCCCTGTTCTTGTTTTTGTACAGCTCATGAATTAAGGATAACTTTTACTTTTTTAAATAGTTGAAAAATGAATAAAAAGAATACTATCTAATGCACTAAAATTCACATAAAATTCAAATTCTAATGTCAATAAAGTTTTATTGGAACACAGAAAGTCTTATTTATTTACGTATTAACTATGGAAGCAGAAAGTTGAGAAGTGACAGAAACCATATGTAAACTATTTATATAACAACTATGAAAACAGCAAAGTTGAAAAGTGACAGAAACCATATAACCCACAAAGTCTGAAATAATTATTATCTGGCTCTTTACAGGAAAGTTTGTCAGTCTGATTGATTTTAAAATTTGTAATTTCACAAATTTGAAAGATAATATCCACATTTGTATTTTCATTTCTTTGTAATTTGACACAAATCCTTTGTAGGGACATGGATGCAGCTGGAAACCATCATTCTCAGTAAACTATCTCAAGAACAGAAAACCAAACACCGCATGTTCTCACTCATAGGTGAGAATTGAACAATGAGATCACTTGGACACAGGAAGGGGAACATCACACACCACACCGGGGCCTGTTGTGGGGTGGGGGAAGGGGGAAGGGATAGCATTAAGAGATATACCTAATATAAATGACGAGTTAATGGGTGCAGCACAACAACATGGCACATGTATACATATGTAACAAACCTGCACGCTGTGTACATGTACCCTAGAACACAAAGTATAATAAAAAAAAGAAACACAAAATGCAAACATGTGGATAAATTACCTTTCAAAATATTTCTAAAAATGAAGTGAAAAAGAATCTCTCTCCTCCTCCATACATACATGTGTGTGTGTGTGTGTGTGTGTGTATATATATATATAAAATAAAAGTACATTCCCACAGATAACTATTAGGTTTTAAATTTTTAGAAAACTTCGGCACATAGAATCAAGGGAAAATAAAGAACAATATTAGAAAGAACATGAACTTTGGATTCTGATAAAAACTGGGAACAAGACTTAGCTTTTATACTTACTAGCTCTGCAACTTTAAACACACTGCCTAGCCTCTCTGAGTCTGATATCTCAACTGTGAAATGGAAATGGAAATACCCACCTCACTAAAGTCAGAGGAAGGATTAGAAATAACATAAATATCCATTCATCTGTTGATAGAAACTTAGATTGATTCCATACCTTGGCTATTATAGATACTAAATGCACAAAGAAAATATGGTATATACCCAGTGGAATACTATTCAGTCGTAAACAAGCATGAAATCCTGTCATTCACAACAATATTCATGAGCATGGAGAATATTATGTTAAGTAAAATGAGTCAGGCACAGAAAGATAAACA
Organism: Macaca thibetana thibetana; assembly: GCF_024542745.1. NCBI lineage: Eukaryota > Metazoa > Chordata > Mammalia > Primates > Cercopithecidae > Macaca > Macaca thibetana. The sequence goes on from NC_065590.1 coordinate 50,512,156, forward strand.
CCACATGTCCTTATTCATGTATAGGAACTAAAAATGTTGAACCCATAGAAATAAAGAGTAGAATTGTGGTTACTACAGTACGTAAAGGTCAGGGAGTAGTGAGAGGTTGGCTAATAAATACAGAATTACAGCTATATAGGAAGAATAAGTTCTAGTGTTTTATAGCATGGTAGGGTGATTATAGTCAACAACACTTACTATATATTTTCACATAGCCAAAAGAGAGCACTTTGAATGTAATTAACACATATAAATGATCAATATTTGAGGTAATAGACATGCTTATTACTTCAATTTAATCATTACACATTGTATACATGCATTGAAATATTGCTCTTCACCCTGTAAATATGTACAATTATTACATGTCAATTAAAAATAAAAGATAAAGAAATGACATAAGTAAAGTGCCCTGGTTCCATATTTGGAATCTATAAGCCTTTCATATGAACACTATATACAATGCCATGGTTTTAGTCAACCCTTCCTAGTAACGTGTGTTCCTGAGAGAGGTCTTTAAAAGAAAGCTCAGATTGAAAGATTAAGCTTCTGAGCTGGCTACTTGCAAAAACTCGATTTTTTTTTTTTATCACCACCACCCACCTACATCTACAGGCATATATTTTTCTTGGGGCAATTATCTTAAAGAATATAGGAGACAGGCATGATGGCTCATACCTGTAATCCCATCACTTTGGGAGTCCAGAGCAGGAGGATCACTTGTGCCCAGGAGTTTGAGACCAGCCTGAGCAATATGGCAAGACCCCATCCCTACAAATACAAAAAAGTAGCCAGGTATGGTGGCATGTGCCTGTAGTCCCAGCTACTCAGGAGGCTGAGGTGAGAGGATTGCTTGTGCCCAGGAGGTTAAGGCTGAACCACTGCATTCCAGCCTGGGCGACAGAATGAGACCCTGTCTCAAAAATAAATAAAAATAAAAATAAAAAGTATACATAATAGAAGGAAAACATTCAAGGATCTGGGGAACTAAAGAAAAAAATCAAAGTAAAGAATGATGTAACCAATAAAAAGAAATTTTCCAGAGAGAGGCAGAGCAAGATGACCGAATGCAAGCCTCCAGTGATCATCCCCCAGGCAGGAACACCAAATTGAACAGCTATCCACACAAAAAGTCACCTACATGGGAACCAAAAATCAGGTGAGCAATCACAGTACCTGGTTTTAACATCATATTAAAGAAGGAGGCAAAGAACAGGGTAGGAGAAACAGCCTTGAATCGCCAGCACACCCCTCTCCCATCCCCTGGCAGTGGCTATGTGGCAAGGAGAGAGAATCTGTGTGTTTGTGGGAGGGAGAGCACAGTGATTTTGGGTCTTTGTTTTGGAATTCTGGGCTGCCCTGTCACAGCAGAAAGCAACATGTGACAGAACTCAGCCAACGCCCACCGAGAAAGCATTTAGATCAGCCCTAGCCAGAGGTAAATCATCAATCCCAGCCATTAGAGTTCCTGCAAGGACTGCACCATTGGCTACAGTCCTAAATAAACGTGAAAGGTAGTTTCACATAGTAGTCTAGACTACAAGAACTGCAATTCCTGTGCAAGTCCTGGTACTGTGCTGAGCTCTGAGACAGTGGAAATGGGGTGCATGAGACCTAGTCCAGCCTGGGCAGCCAAGGGAGTGCTTATGTCATCCCCTCCCCCAACCCCAGGAAGCACAGCTTGCAGCTCCAAGAGAGACACCTTCCTTCTACCCGAGGAAAGAAGTGGGGGCCAAGACACAGATGAACATCCACAAGTATCAAGACCATTCAGGAAAACATGATCTCACCAAACAAACTAAATAAGACACCAATGACCGATCCTAGAGAGACAGAGATATGTGACCTTTCAGAGAGATAATTCAAAATAGCTGTTTTGAGGAAGTTCAAAGAAGGAAGTAAAGAAGGCTTTGTCTGGCCACTTGGATACCAGTTCAACCACAGGAGAACAGGGGACCAGGCAGGATCCTGAGGCCCCTATTCCAGGCTCCAGCTCCTGGATGACATTTATAGACATACCCTGGGCCAGAAGGTCACCCACTGCCTTGAAGGAAAGGGTGCAGTCCCGACAGGATTCATCACCTGCTTACTAAAGAATCCTTGGGCCCTGAATAATCAACAGTGGTAGCCAAGCACTACTTGCCACAGGCTTTGGGTGAGATTTAGAGCTGGGCCAGCTTCAGATGTGACCCAGCACATTCCCAGCTGTGTTGGCTATGAGGAGAGAATTCTTCTGCTTGAGGAAAAGAGAGGGAAAAGTAAAGGGGATTTTGTCTTGCAGCTTCAGTACCAGCTAGGTCACAGTGAAGTAGAGCAACAAGTAGGCTCCTGGGGTCCCTGATTCCAGGCCATGGCCCTTAGATAGCATTTCTGGGCCTTCCCTGAGCCAAAAGAGAGCCCACTGTCCTGTAGGGAGAGATCTATGCCTAAAAGTATTCCAGTTGACTGAAGAGCCTTTGTGCCTTGAGTGAACACTGGTGATAGTCAGGCAGTACTGGCCACAGGCCTGGGGCATTGGTAACCATGGAGAGAGACTCCACTGCTTGAGGAGAGGAGAAGAAAAAGTGAGACTTTGCCTTGCAGCATGGGTGCCAGTTCAGCCACAGTAGAATAGAGCAACAGGTAGATTCCTAAGGATCCTGACTCTAGGTCCTGGCTCCCAGATAATATCTATGGACCCACCTGGGCTGGAGGGAACATGTTATCCTGAAGGAAAAGACAGAAGCCTGGCTGGATTCACCACCTGCTGATCATAGAGCCCTTGGGCCTTGAGTGAATATAGGTGCTAGCCAGACAGTGGTTTTGGAATTCAGGGGCCTTTGGAATTCATCACAGGCCTTAGGCAAGATCCAGTGCTATGCTGACTTCAGGTCTGCCAGCTAATCTAGAGAATTCTTCCACATCTTATCCAGGACCACCAAGGCAGTACCTCGATGCGTCTGTAATAGCCACAGCATTATGAGGTTTGGAGTGCCCCCTAATGCATACACAGCTGCAGAGACCAAAAACTTAGATTACAACACCAAAGTCCCTTCAAATACCAGGAAAGTCTTCCCAAGAAGGATGAGTACAAACAAGCCCAGACAGTGATGACTACAATAAATATTTAACTTTTCAATGCCAAGACACAGATGAACATCCACAAGTATCAAGACCATTCAGGAAAACATGACTTTATCAAACAAATGGAATAAGACACCAATTACCAATCCTAGAGAGACAGAGATGTGTGACCTTTCAGATAGATAATTCAAAACAGCTGTTTTGAGGAAGTTCAGTGAAATCCAGGATAACACAGAGAAGGAATTCAGAATTCTATCAGATAAATTTAACACAGAGAGAAATAATTTAACAATCTAAAAGAATCAAGCAGAAATTCTGGAGTTAAGAAATGCAATTAACATAGTGAAGTTATATGCTTTGGATTTGTGTCCTCACCCAAATCTCATGTTGAACAGTAATGTCCAATGTTAAAGGAGGGGACTGGAGGGAGGTGATTGGATCATGGGGGTGGATTTCCCTTTTGCTATTCTTGTGATAGTGAGTGAGTTCTCATGATATCTCATTGTTTAAAAGTGTTTAGCACCTCCCCCTTCACCCTCTACCTCCTTCTTTAGCCAAACAAGCTGTGCCCACTTCCCCTTCACCTTTAGCCAGGACTGTAAGTTTCCTGAGGCCCCCCAGTCATGCATCATGTACAGCCTGTGGAACTTTCAGTCAATTAAACCTCTTTGCTTTAGAAATAACCCAGTCTCTGGTTGTTCTTTATAGCAATGCAAGAATGAACTAATATATGAAGAATGCATCAGAGTATCTTAATGCAGAATTGAGCAAGCAGAAGAAATATTTCGTGAGCTTGAAGACAGGCTATTTCAAAATATACAGTCAGGGGAGGCAAAATTAAAAAGAACTTTTTAAAAATAAAGCACACCTACAAGATCTAGCAAATAGCTAGAAAAGGGCAAACCTAAGAGTTATTGGGCTTAAAGAGGATGTAGAGAGACATCAGAGTAAAAAGTTTATTTAAAGGGATAATAACAGAGAACTTCCCAAACCTAGAGAAAGATTGCAATATACAAGTACAACAAGGTTATAAAACACCAAACAGATTGAACCCAAATAAGACTACCTCAAGACATTTAACAATCAAACCCCCAACAGCAAGGATAAAGAAAGGATCCTAAAAGGAACAATAGAAAAGAAACAACATACAAAGGAGGTCCAATACATCTGGCAGCAGACTTCTTAGTGTAAATTAGAGCGCTGATAGGAAAAAATACTTTTATCCTAGAATAGTATATCCGGCAAAAATATCCTTCAAACATGCAGGAGAAATATTTCCCAAGCAAACGAAAGCTGAGAATTTCTTCAATACCAGGCCTGTTCTGGTAAAGGACACTAGTGAGCAATAAGAAATCCATCTGAAGGTACAAAATTCACAGGTAATAGTAAGTACACAGAAAAACACAGAATAGTATAACACTATAATTTTGGTATGTAAACTACTCATATCTTCAGTAGAAAGACTAAAACATGGACCTGTCAAAAATAAGTGCAACAACACTTCAAGATATAGTATGATATGGCATAATAAGTTAAAACTGAAACAATAAAATGTCAAAAAGTGAAGGCATGAAGTTAAAGTGTAGAGGTTTTGTTTGTTTTATCTTTGCTTGCTTGTTTTTCTATGCAATCAGTGTTAACTTGTTATTAGCTTAAAATAAGATATAAAATGTTACTTGCAACTGTCATGGTAACCTAAAATCAAAAGACACACAACAGATACACATACAAAAATAAAATTCAACAAATTAAAACACACCACCAGAGAAAATCATCTTCACTAAATGGAAGACAGGAAGGAAGAAAAGGAGGAGGAGAAGGCAACAAAACAACCAGAAAAAAATAACAACGTGGTAGAAGTTCTTACTTATTAATAATAATGTTGAATGTAAATGGACTAAACTCTCCAATTGAAAGACATAGAGTGGTGGGAAAGATTAAAAACAAAAAACAAACAAACAAAAAAAAACAAGACCCAATGATCTGTTGTCTACAAGAACACATTTCACCTACAAAGACACACGTGGACTGAAAATAAAGGGATAGAAAAAAGATATTCCATCCAAATGGAGACTGAAAAGAGCTGGAGTAGCTGTACTTACATCACACAAAATAGAGTTCAAGGAAAAAACTATAAAAAGAGATAAATAAGGTTATTATATAATGATAAAGAGATCAATTAATCAAAAGAATATAACAATTGTAAATACATTTGCACCCAACAATGGAGCACCCCGCTATATAAAGCAAACATTATTAGAGCTAAAGAGAGAGATGGACCCCAAGACAATAACAGCTGGAGACTTCAACTCCCCTCTTTAAGGATTGGACAGGTTTTCTAGACAGAAATTCAACAAAAAACATCAGACTTCATCTGCACTGTAGACTCAATGGAACTAACAGACATTTACAGAACACTTCATCCAATGGGTACAGAATGCACATTCTCCTAAGTAGATGGATCATTATCAAGGATAGATATATGTTAGACCACAAAACAAGTATTTAAACATTAAAAATTGCATTAATATCAAGTATCTTCTCTAACCACATGGAATAACATTAGTGATCAATAACAAGAGGAATTTTGGAAACTATACAAACACATGTGAATTAAATATGATCCTGAATGACCAGTGGGTCAATGAAGAAATTAAGAAGGAAATTTAAAAATTTCTTGAAACAATGAAAATGGAAACACAACATACCAAAGCCTTTGGGATACAGTGAAAGCAGTAGTAAGACGAAAGTTTATACCTATAAACACCTACATTGGAAAAGTAGAAAAGCCACAAATAAACAACCTAATGATTCATCTTAAAGAAGTAGAAAAGTAAGAGCAAATCATACCCAAAATTAGTAGGAGAAAGAAATAATAAAGATCAGAGCAGAAACTAATAAAATTGAAACAAAAAACAATGGAAAATATTGACAAAAAGAAAATATAAACAAAATCAACAAACTTATAGCCAGACTACCTAAGAGAAAAAAAGTGAGAAGACCCAAATAAATAAAATCAGAGAAGTAAAAAAAAAAAAGAGGCATTATACCTGATATCACAGAAATTCAAAAGATAATTAGAGGCTACTATGAGCAACTATATGCCAATAAATTGAAAAACCTAGAAAAAAATGAATAAATTCCTACACACATATAACCTACCAAAATTGAGCCAAGATGAAATCCAAAACCTGAACAGATCAATAACAAGTAATGAGATCAAAGCTGTAATAGAAAGTTTTCCAGCAAAGAAAAGCCTGGGACCCAGTGCAATTCACTGCTGAATTCTACCAAACACTTAAAGAACTAATACCAATCCTACTTGAACTATCCCAAAAAATAGAGAATGAGGGAATTCTTCCATATTCATACTACAAAGTCAGTATTACCCTGGCACCAAAACCAGATAAAGACACATTAAAAAAAAAAAAAAAAAAAAACTACAAGTCAGTGTCTCTATGAACATTGATGCAAAAATTCTTTTTAAAAAAATTAGCAAACTGAATTCAACAATATATTGAAAAGGTCAGTCACCAAGATGAAGTGGAATTTATCCTAGGGATGGAAGGATGGTTTAGCATACACAAATTTGCTGGGCGCAGTGGCTCATGCCTGTAATCCCAGCACTTTGGGAGACTGAGGCAGGTGGATCACCTGAGGCCAGGAGTTCAAAACCAGCCTGGTTGATGTGGTGAAACCCTGTCTCTACTAAAAATACAAAAATTAGCCGGGTGTGGTGGTGGGCACCTGTAGTCCCAGATACTCGGAAGGCTAAGGCAGGAGAATCACTTGAACCCAGGAGGTGGAGGTTGCAGTGGCCGAGATTGTGCCATTGCACTCCAGCCTGGGTGACAAGACTGAAACTCCATCTAAAAACTAAAAATAAAATAAAGTACACATATCAATAAATGTGATACATCATATCAACAGAATGAAAAACAAAAACCATAAAATCATTTCAATTGATGTTAAAAAAGCACTTGATACAAGTCAACATACCTTTATGATTTAAAAACAAACAAACAAACAAACAAAAAACTTAAAAAACTGGGTAGAGAAGCAACATACCTCAGCACAACAAGAGCCATATATTACAGACCCACAGCTAGTATCATACTAAGTGGGGAAAAACTAAAAGTCTTTCCTCTAAGATCTGGAACATGAATACCCATGTACACCACTGTTATTCAACACAGTACTGGAAGTCCTAGCTAGAGCAATCAGACAAGATAAAGAAATAAAGGGCATCAAAATTGAAAAGGAGAAGCCAAATTTTTCCTGTTTGCAGATGACATGATCTTATATTTGGAAAAACCTAAAGACTCCACCAAAAAACTGTGAAGACTGATGAACAATTCTGTAAAGTTGCAAGATACAAAATCAGCACAAAAAATCAATAGCATTTCTGTATGACAACAATAAACAATGTGAAAAAGAAATTAAAAAGTAATCCCATTTACAGTAGCCACACATGAAATTAAATATCTAAGAATTTACTTAACCAAAGAAGTGAAAGATCTTGACAATGAAAACTATAAAACACTGATAAAGGAAATTAAAAAGGACACCAGCAAATTGAAAAGTATTTCATGTTCATGGATTGGAAGAATTATGAATCATATTGTTAAAGTGTCCATACTATCCAAAGGAATCTACAGATTCAATGCAATCCCTATGAAAATATCAATGGCACTCTTCACATAAATAGAAAAACAACCAGAGGAATCACATTACCTGACTGCAAATTATACTACAGAGCTATAGTAACCAAAACAGCATGGTACTAGCATAGAAACAGAAACATATACCAGTGGAGCAGAATAGAGAACCCAGAAATAAATCCAAACACCTACGGTGAACACATTTTAGACAAAGTTGCCAAAAACATACATTGGTGAAAGGACAGTCTCTTCAATAAATTGTGCTGGGAAAGCTGGACATTCTTATGCAGAATAAAACTAGACCCCTATCTCTCGCCATAAACAAAAATCAAATCAAAATGGATTAAAGACTGAAATCTAATACCTGAAACTATGAAACTACTACAAGGAAACATTGGGTAAACTCTCCAGCACACTGGTCTGGGCAAAGATTTCTTGGTAATATCCCACAAGCACAGGCAACCAAAGCAAAAATGTACAAAACAGATCACATCAAGTTAAACAGCTCCTGAACAGCAAAGGAAACAATCAAGAAAGTAAAGAGACAACCCACAGAATGGGAGAAAATATTTGCAAACTATCCATTTGACAAGGAATTAATAACCAGAATATACAAAGATCTCAAACAACTCTAAAGGAAAAAACCTAATGATCTGATTTTAAAATTGACAAAAGATCTAACTAGACATTTCTAAAAATAAGACACACAAATGGCAAACAGGCATATGAAAAGGTGCTCAACATTATCGATCATGAGAAAAAGGCCAATCAAAACTACAATGAGATATTATCTCACCCCAGTTAAAATTGATTATATATACAAAAGACAGGCACTAACTAATGCTGGCAGGGATATGGAGAAAAGGGAACACTTGTACAGTGTTGGTGGGAATGTAAATTAGTACAATTACTAGGGAGAGCAGTTTGGAGCTTCCTCAGAAAACTGTAAAAATAGAGCTACCTTATGATCAAGCAATCCCACAGCTAGGCATATACCCAAAAGAAAGGAAATCAGTATGTCAAAGAGGTCTCTGCATCCCCGTTTATTACAGCACTATGCACGGTAGTCAAACTTTGCAAGCAACCTGTGTCCATGAACAAACAAATGGATAAAGAAAATGTGGTATATATACACAATGGAGAACTATTCAGCCATAAAAAAGAATGAGAACCCATCATTTGCAACAACATGGGTAGAACCAGAAGCCATTATGTTAAGTGAAATAAGCCTGGCACAAACTTAACATGTTCTTACTTATTTGTGGAAGCTAAAAATTAAAACAACTGAATTCACAGAAATATGCATAGAATGATGGTAACCAGAGACTGGTAAGTGTAGAGGGTAGGGGAGGGAAGTGGGGATGACTAATGGGCACAAAAATACAGGTAGATAGAACGCATAAGATTTAGTATTTGATAGTGCGACAGGGTAGAGACAACATTAATTTATTGTACATTTTAAAATAAAAGTATAACTAAATTATTTGTAACACAAAGAAATGATAAATGCTTGAGGCGATCTATACCCCATTTACCCTGATGTGATTATTATGCATTGTATGCCTGTATCAAAATATTTCATGTACCCCATAAATATGTATGCCTACTGTGCACTCACAAAAATTTTTCAAAAAGAAATGCTCCAAAGTTGGCAAGCTGTGACAGCAACACAGTGGTAAAGATTCTCAGCTCTAGAATGAAAAAGGTCAGCATTCGGATTTGATTTCTGTTACTTACTAACCATGTATTATTGATGAAGTACTTAAGCTCCTCCACTCTTTCCCCCCATCTGCAAATTGAGAATCATATTAACATCTACCGCATTGAAATTTTGAGGATTGAAAAAAGGCTATATATAACTAATTGAATGAGTAAGCAACTTATAAGTCACACTTAATTCTATGAAAGTAACAAATAGTGCTGGAATTCCAAAGGAAGGAGGGGTCTGCATTAGCTGGTGCATTCAGGTATCTCTTCTCAAAGGAGATGATATCCTCCTTAAGGGTGAGAAGGACCCACATTCATACAAAGCAGAAGCTAAAGAAAATACTTACATAGACTTTTCCTTTAAATGACAGGGAGCTGACTGAAATTTGGTAAGCCAGGGAGAAAGTGATACAAGATGATGTCAGAAGTCAGATGATAGAGAATTTTTGAAGCCTTCATGAGGAGGCTAATTTTGCTCTTTATACAAAGGAAAATATTTAATGGATTTCAAACAGGGGAGTAACAGTATAGCGGGAAGAAAACTGAACTTGGACCCAGGAATCCTGACTTCACACATAGATGCATACTCTTATTAGCTGTGTAATTCTAACTAAGTTTCTAAATTATTCTATACCTCAATTTCCTCATGCAAAATGGTAATAATAATATTATACCAACCTCAAGAGTTTATTATAAGGATAAATGAGATAGTATGTAAATAGCATAAGACATATCAATGTGGTAAACAGCAGGTGTGGGGGGGGTGGGGATGTGGGAGGATGTGTGTGGTAGCGGTAGTAGTGGTAATAGTAATATTTAAACAAAGTATAGAACAATTTAACATTCAAATGAAAGAGAAATTTGAGCCTTGAAATTGTTATATTGGCCAAATGCTTAAACAACAAATACTATTAAAAATGAAAATCCCGGCCGGGCGCGGTGGCTCAAGCCTGTAATCCCAGCACTTTGGGAGGCCGAGACGGGCGGATCACGAGGCCAGGAGATCGAGACCATCCTGGCTAACACAGTGAAACCCCGTCTCTACTAAAAATATACAAAAAACTAGCCGGGCGAGGTGGCGGGCGCCTGTAGTCCCAGCTACTCGGGAGGCTGAGGCAGGAGAATGACGTAAACTCGGGAGGCGGAGCTTGCAGTGAGCTGAGATCCGGCCACTGTACTCCAGCCCGGGCGACAGAGTGAGACTCCGTCTCAAAAAAAAAAAAAAAAAAAAAAAAAAAGAAAATCCCCATCAAATGAAAATCTCAGCCTCAATCATCCACTTTCTTATTATCTGAACTTTGTCTATCACAATGGGGCTGTAGTATTACAGGAGGTTTGAATGCTACTCCCCAGAAATCTACTTGACCCAATTCCATGAATTAGAGAGGAGCTACAATATCTGGGATATTATTAGGAAATCAGGCCGTCTTTGGAGTAGACTTAATGTTTATATTGAACTATCATAAGGATCAAAAAATGCTACTTCAAAAATTAATTGAATTAAAATTAATTTGAAAGGTCCTGTCTTCTTTCAAAAAAAAACTTGCTACAGCACTTAAAATTCATAATGCAAGCTTATGAAGAAAGTCTCCAGATCTTGAGGTTCACCTAACATCAGAGAGAGCAGCACTCACTTCACGTTGCGATCAAGAGACCTGGGCCACAGTTCTGAAGTTATACCCACAAGCACCACCTGGTTGCAGAATATTACCAAGAACACAGTAAGGGACACTTAATGTGACATGCTCTAAAATTTCCTTCTTTTAGGGCATTTCTCCTGCCTTCTCTCCTTGTAAAAGAAAAATACATTTTTACTCAGCCTATGTATGCATGCTCCCTTGATTTGATCACACCGAACAGCTTGTCCATTGAATATTTCATCAGGAAAGTGCTTTGACTCTATATTGTCTTCTAAGAGACTAGAGGAGAGTTTTTTTTTTTTTTTTCTGAAAACTTGTGTTTGGCTTCTGCAGCCACAAGATTCTAAGTTTCTTGGCGTCAGGAACTAAGGATCAGTTTGCTCTCGCTACATAGTAAGCCACACCAAAACTTAATAGCTTTAAGCTATTAATCCTACAGCTCATAATCCTACAAGTCAGTGAGCAGTTATTCTGCTCTCAGCTGGGCTCCCTTAGACATCTGTAGTCAGCTGCAGGTCAGCTGAGCAGCTCTGGTCTAGAAGTTCAATGCCTATAGGCTGGGATATTCTTGTTTCTCTCCACGTGGTCATTCATCCTCCAGCAAGGGGGATGGTGGCAAGGCCTTTTAAGACCTAGACTTAAGATTACCTAGCACATTGTCACCTTTGCTGTACTCTGTTTACCTAAGTAAGTCCCAAGATTAGGTCAGAGTCAAGATGTAGAAAAATATTCATCATTTTATAGCCACCAGGTCCCACTGCAAAAGGTATAGATACAGAGAAGAGTGAAAATTAGAGGCAGTTTAGCAATTAATATTACTTACTTGTGACTATAGCTCCAGAATCAAGTCTAGTGGTTAGGCTATAGAAAATGCTCAATAAATAATTGCTGAAGGAATGATTGAATGTTGTATTTGGACCTCAGCCCCAAAAGATCTCTTATTTCTCACTGTGATCCCTGACTGATACCACAGATGTAAGTTGTGTAGTCTCTTCTTCCTATTCCTGTTCTCTGGCCTCAGATCAGTCCTGATGTCAAGTAGAAAACTGCCAGTATAACCAGTCATCATATCATTATCAAGGAAAAAAATCTAATGGAAATATTTTCATTCTGACCAGGTTTAAAATATTTAAACTTTTTTACTTTGCATATCCACGTGGGTGAGATAATTAAATGATTTCTACAAGTTGATGTTTTACAAGGATGGAGGACAAAAATATTGTGTTACACATACATACCAAATACTGCTGGGATCTTTAAATATATAATCTTAGTTAGTCCTCTACTATTGCATGTATTATTATCCCTATTATAAATATTAAGAGGTCCAAATAACATCCCAAAGGACACCCAAATAGTAAGAAGCACTAATGACTCCAGATCATACTCTCTCTTCTACAGAATGTGTCATCTAAGGTCTAATCAAAAGTCTTGAGTCTGAATCTTCAAGCAACCTACAACAAGAAAAGTCATGAAATCTGAAATGTGAGTGTTAAATTATGAGTCCTTATCCTTGAGGCAAGCCAATACCAGCTTCCTTTAGTGAAGAGGTTATCTTGTAGTTATGCAGTAAATGGCAGAGGAAAATAGCTTCATCTCTGCATCCTCCATAGCAGAAATAAGAATAAGCTAATAGACCAGATTGACTGTCAAGGAGTTCAGAACAAAATGGTGGCCTGAAGACATGCCTGGACCCCAGTGAGAGACCAGTCATGGAACCATTAGGAGATGAAATATATTTCCATTTGGTCACAGTATAAGTGTTTTGTTCATGGCACTGATGCAATTATCTTTCCTTAAATCTAACCCCAAATAGAAACAATTCAAACATCCTCTCTTTCTGAGATCTTCTATTTTAACAAACCTCCAGGGCTCATTCAAATTCCTTGTATAAAGTAGATTTTTATTTCATCAAATCTTTTGAAAACAGAGCCAGGTACAGTAGCTCATGCCTGTTATCCCAGCACTTTGGGAGGCCGCAGCGAGCAGATCACCTGAGGTCAGGAGTTCAAGACCAGACTGACCAACATGGAGAAACCCCATCTCTACCAAAAATAAAAAATAAAAAGTTAGGTGGGCATGGTGGTACATGCCTGTAATCCCAACTACTTGGGAGGCTGAGGCAGGAGAATCTCTTGAACCTGGGAGGCAGAGGTTGCAGTGAGCCGAGGTTGGACCACTGTACTCCAGCTGGGGAAACAAGAGGGAAACTCCATCCCCCACCAAAAAAAAGAAAGAAAGAAAGAAAAGAAAAGAAGTAGAAATTATGTGACAAGATGGCATGGACAGAGAACTGGGAAGTCAGGGAATCTTGTTCTAATACCCAATTTTGTGTAACAAGATTTGTTTCTGAGCAGAACTCTTCATATCTCAGAGTACCATTCACTTCATATGGCAAATCAAATTGAAAAAAAAAAAACTATCATTATTAGACTAGCATATACCCTGAGAATCCCTACAAAGGACATGAACTCATCCTTTTTTATGGCTGCATAGTATTCCATGGCGTATATGTGCCTCATTTTCTAAATCCAGTCTATCATTGATGGACATTTGGGTTGGTTCCAAGTCTTTGCTATTGTGAATGGTGCCACAATAAACGTACATGTGTATGTGTCTTTATAGCAGCATGATTTAAAATCCTTTGGGTATATACCCAGTAATGGGATGGCTGGGTCAAATGGTATTTCTAGTTCTAGATCCTTGAGTAATCACCACACTGTCTTCCACAATGGTTGAAATACTTTACACTCCCATCAATAGTGTAAAAATGCTCCTATTTCCCTACATCCTCTCCAGCAACTGTTGTTTCTTGACTTTTTAATGATCACCATTCCAACTGGTGTGAGACAGTATCTCATTGTGGTTTTGGTTTGCATTTCTCTGATGGCCAGTGATGATGATCATTTTTACTTGTGTCTGTTGGCTGCATAAATGTCTTCTTTTGAGAAGTGTCTGTTCATATCCTTAACCCACTTTTTGATGGGGTTCTTTGATTTTTTTCTTGTAAATGTGTTTAAGTTCTTTGTAGATTCTGGATATTAGCCCTTTGTCAGATGGGTAGATTGTAAAAGGTAGATTGTAAAAATTTTCTCCCATTCTGTAAGTTGCCTGCTCACTCTGATGGTAGTTTCTTCTGCTGTGCAGAAGCTCTTTAGATTAATTAGATCCCATTTGTCAATTTTGGCTTTTGTTGCCATTGCTTTTGGTGTTTTAGTCATGAAGTCCTTGCCCATGCCTATGTCCTGAATGGTATTGCCTAGGTTTTCTTCTAGGGTTTTTATGGTTTTAGCTCTAACATTTAAGTCTTTAATCCATCTTGAATTAATTTTTGCATAAGGTGTAAGGAAGGGATCCAGTTTCAGCTTTCTACATATGGCTAGTCAGTTTTCTCAGCACCATTTATTAAATAGGGAATCCTTTCCCCATTTCTTGTTTTTGTTAGGTTTGTCAAAGATCAGATGGTTGTAGATGTGTGGTATTATTTCTGAGGGCTCTGTTCTGTTCCATTGGTCTGTATCCATGTTTTGGTACCAGTACCATGCTGTTTTGGTTATTATTGTAGCCTTGTAGTATAGTTTTAAGTTAGGCAGCATGATGCCTCCAGCTTTGTTCTTTTGGCTGAGGATTGTCTTGGCAATGTGGGCTTTTTTCTTTTTTTCTTTTTTTTTTTTTTTTTTTTTTTTTGGTTCCATATGAACTTTAAATTAGTTTTTTACAATTCTGTGAAGAAAGTCATTGGTAGCTTAATGGGGATGGCATTGAATCTATAAATTACCTTGGGCAGTATGGCCATTTTCATGATATTGATTCTTCCTATCCATGAGCATGGTATGTTCTTCCATTTGTTTGTGTCCTCTTTTATTTCACTGAGCAGTGGTTTGTAGTTCTCCTTGAAGAGGTCCTTCACATCCCTTGTGAGTTGGATTAGTAGGTATTTTATTCTCTTTCAAGTAATTGTGAATGGGAGTTCACTCATGATTTGGCTCTCTGTCTGTTATTGGTATATAGGAATGCTTGTGATTTTTGCACATTGATTTTGTATCCTGAGACTTTGCTCAACTTGCTTATCAGCTCAAGGAGATTTTGGGCTGAGACGATGGGATGTTCTAAATGTACAATCATGTCATCTGCAAACAGAAGCAATCTGACTTCTGCTTTTCTTAATTGAATACCCTCTATTTCTGTCTCCTGCCTGATCACCCTGGCCAGAAATTCCAACACTATGTTGAATAGGAGTGGTGAGAGAGGGCATCCCTGTCTTGTGCCAGTTTCAAAGGGAATGCTTGCAGTTTTTGCCCATTCAGTATGATATTGACTGTGGGTTTGTCATAAATAGCTCTTATTATTTTGAGATACATCCCTTCAATACCTAATTTATTGAGAGTTTTTAGCACAAAGGCTGTTGAATTTTGTCGAAGGCCTTTTCTGCATCTATTGAGATAATCGTGTGGTTTTTGTCTTTGGTTCTGTTTATATGATGGATTATGTTTATTGATTTGGGTATGTTGAACCAGCTTTGCATTCCAGGGATGAAGCCCACTTGATCATGGTAGATAAGCTTTTTGATGTGCTGCTGGATTCGGTTTGCCAGTATTTTATTGAGGATTTTTGCATCGATGTTCATCAGGGATATTGGTCTAAAATTCTTTTTGTTGTGTCTCTGCCAGGCTTTGATATTAGGTTGATGCTGGCCTCATAAAATGAGTTAAGAAGGATTCACTCTTTTTCTATAGATTGGAATAGTTTCAGAAGGAATGGTATCAGTTCCTCTTTGTACCTCTGGTAGAATTCAGCTGTGAATCTGTCTCATCCTGGACTTTTTTTGGTTGGTAGGCTATTAATTATTGCCTCAATTTCAGAGCCTGTTATTGGTCTATTCAGGGATTCAACTTCTCCCTGGTTTAGTCTTGGGAGGGTGTATGTGTCCTGGAATTTATCCATTCCTTCCAGATTTTCTAGTTTATTTGCATAGAGGTGTTTATTGTGTTCTCTGATGGTAGTTTGTATTTCTGTGGTATTGGTGGTGATATCCTCTTTATCATTTTTTATTGCATCTATTTGATTCTTCTCTGTTTTCTTCTTTATTGGTCTTGCTAGTGGTCTATCAGTTTTGTTGATCTTTTGAAAAACCAGCTCCTGGATTCACTGATTTTTTTGAAGGGTTATTTGTGTGTCTATCTCCTTCAGTTCTGCTCTGATCTTAGTTATTTCTTGCCTTCTGCTAGCTTTTGAATGTGCTTGCTCTTGCTTCTCTAGTTCTTTTAATTGTGATGTTAGGGTGTCAATTTTAGATCTTTCCTGCTTTCTTTTGTGGGTATTTAGTGCTATAAATTTCCCTCTACACACTGCTTTAAATGTGTCCCAGAGATTCTGGTATGTTATGTCTTTGTTCTCATTGGTTTCAAAGAGCATCTTTATTTCTGCCTTCATGTTCATTATTCAGGAGCAGGTTGTTCAGTTTCCATGTATTTGAGCAGTTTTGAGTGAGTTTCTTAATCCTGAGTTCTTGTTTGATTGCACTGGTCTGAGAGACAGTTTGTTATAATTTCTTTTCTTTTACTTTTGCTGAGGAGTGCTTTACTTCCAACTATTAGGTCAATTTTGGAATAAGTGTGATGTGGTGCTGAGAAGAATGTATATTGTGTTGATTTGGGGTGGAGAGTTCCATAGATGTCTATTAGGTCCACTTGGTCCAGAGCTGAGTTCAAGTCCTGGATATCCTTGTTAATTTTCTGTCTCGTTGAATTGTCTATGTTGACAGTGGGGTGTTAAAGTCACCCATTATTATTGTGTGGGAGTCTAAGTCTCTTTGTAAGTCTCTAAGGAATTGCTTTATGAATCTGGGTGCTCCTGTATTGGGTGCATATATATATAGGATAGTTAGCTCTTCCTGTTGAATTGATCCCTTTACCATTATGTATTGGCTTTCTTTGTCTCTTTTGATATTTGTTGGTTTAAAGTGTGTTTTATCAGAGACTAGGATTGCAACCCCTGCTTTTTTTTGTTTTCCATTGTCTTGGTAGATCTTCCTCCATCCCTTTATTTCGAGCCTATGTGTGTCTCTGCAAATGAGATGGCTCTCCTGAATACAGCACACTGATGGGTCTTGACCATATCCAATTTGCCAGTCTGTGTCTTTTAGTTGGAGCATTTAGCCCATTTACATTTAAGGTTAATATTGTTATTTGTGAATTTGATCCTGTCATTATGATGTTAACTGGTTATTTTGCTCATTAATTGGTGCAGTTTCTTCCTAGCATCGATAGTCTTTACGATTTGGCATGTTTTTGTAGTGGCTGGTACCAGTTGTTCCTCTCCATGCTTAGCACTTCCTTCCAGAGCTCTTGTAAGGCAACCTGGTGGTGACAAAATCTTTCAGCATTTGTTTATTGGTAAAAGATTTTATTTCTCCTTCACTTATGAAGCTTAGTTTGGCTGGATATGAAAGTCTGGGTTCAAAATTCTTTTAAGAATGTTGAATATTTGCCCCCGCTCTCTTCAGGCGTGCAGAATTTCTGCCGAGAGAGCCACTGTTAGTTTGATGGGCTTTCCTTTGTGGGTAACCCAACCTTTCTCTCTGGCTGCCCTTAACACGTTTTCCTTCATTTCAACTTTGGTGAATCTGACAATTATGTGTCTTGGAGTTGCTCTTCTCGAGGAGTATCTTCATGGCATTCTCTGTATTTCCTAAATTTGAATGTTGGCCTGCCTTGCTACATTGGGGAAGTTCTCCTGGATGATATCCTGAAGAGTGTTTCCCAGCTTGGTTCCATTCTCCCAGTCACTTTCAGGTACACCAATCAGATGTAGATTTTGTCTTTTCACATAGTTCCATATTTCTTGGAGGCTTTGTTCATTTCTTTTTACTCTTTTTTCTCTAAACTTCTCTCTTCATTTCATTCATTTGATCTTCAATCACTGATACCCTTTCTTTCACTTGATTGAATTGGCTACTGAAACTTGTGCATGAGTCATGTAGTTCTCATGCCATGGTTGTCACCTCCATCAGGTCATTTAAGGTCTTCTCTATGCTGTTTATTCTAGTTAGCCATTCATCTAATCTTTTTTCAAGGTTTTTAGCTTCTTTGTGATGGGTTTGAACATCCTCCTTTAGCCTGGAGAAGTTTATTATCGATCGTCTGAAGCCTTCCTCTCTCAACTTGTTGAAGTCATTCTCCATCCAGCTTTGTTCCACTGCTGGCGAGGAGCGACGTTCCTCTGGAGGAGAAGAGGCGCTCTGATTTTTAGAATTTTCAGCTTTTCTGCTCTGGTTTCTCCCCATCTTTGTGGTTTTATCTACCTTTGTTCTTTGATGATGGTGACATACAGATGGGGTTTTGGTGTGGATGTCCTTTTTGTTTGTTAGTTTTCCTTCTAACAGTCAGGACCCTCAGCTGCAGGTCTGTTGGAGTTTGCTGGAGGTCCATTCCAAACCCTGTTTGCCTGGGTATCAGCAGTGGAGGCTGCAGAACAGCAAATATTGCAGAATGGCAAATGTTGCTGCCTGATCCTTCCTCTGGAAGCTTCATCTCAGAGGGGCACCCCGCCTTTTGAGGTGTCAGTCAGCCCCTACTGGGAGGTGCCTCCCAGTTAGGCTACTCGGGGGTCAGTGACCCATTTGAGGAGGCAGTATGTCCATTCTCAAATTTCAAACTCTGGGCTGGGAGAACGACTACGCTCTTCAAAGCTATCAGACAGGGACGTTTAAGTCTGCAGAAGTTTCTGCTGCTTTTTGTTCAGCTATGCCCTGCCCCCAGAGGTGGAGTCTACAGACGCAGGCAGGCCTCCTTGGGCTGTGGTGGGCTCCATCCAGTTCAAGCTTCCAGGCCGTTTTGATTACCTACTCAAGCCTCAGCAATGGCGGACCCCCCTCCCCCAGCCTAGCTGCCACCTTGCAGTTCAATCTCAGACTGCTGTGCTAGCAGTCAGTGAGGCTCTGTGGGCCTGGGACCCTCTGAGCCAGGTGCAGCATATAGTCTCCTGGTGTGTCATTTGCTAAGACTGTTGAAAAAGTGCAATATTACAGTGGGAGTGTCCTGATTTTCCAAGTACCATCTGTCATGGCTTCACTTGGCTAGGAAAGGGAATTCACTATCCCTTACACTTCCTGGGTGAGGCAATGTCCCACCCTGCTTCAGCTCATGTTCTGTGGGCTGCACCCACTGTCCGACAAGCCCCAGTGAGATGAATCTGGTACCTCAATTGGAAATGCAGAAATCACCCATCTTCTGCATCACTCAAGCTGGGAGCTGTAGACTGGAGCTGTTCCTATTTGGCCATCTTGGAACCTCCTCCCTTTTTTCTTAAAAAGATCCAAATTCAACATCAAAAACCAAAGTTAACTATCCAACTGACAATGTTCTAATATCCAGAATCTACAAGTAACTTAAACCAACAAGCAAACAACAAATAATTCCATTTAAAAATGGCAAAGGAGCTGGGCATGGTGCCTCATGTCTGTACTCCCAGCACTTTGGTAGGCTGAGAGGGGTGGATCATTTGAAGTCAGGAGTTCAAGACCAACCTGCCAACATGGTGAAACCCTGTCTCTACTAAATACAAAAAATTAGCCAGGTGTGGGGGCAGACACCTGTAATCCCAGTTACTCAGAAGACTGAGGCAGGAGAATCACTTGAACCCAGGAGGCAGAGGTGGCAGCGAGTCAATATTGCACTACTGCTCTCCAGCCTGGGTGGCAGAGTGAGACATCACCTCAAAAAAAAAAAAAAAAAAAAAAAAAAAAAAAAAAAAGGGCAAAGGACATGAACAGACACTTCTCAGAAAAAGACATACAAGTGGCCAAGAAACATATTTTTTAAATGCTCCACATCCCTAATCATTAGGGAAATGCAAATCAAAATCACAACGAGATACTATCTCACACCCATCAGAATGGCTATTACTAAAAAGTTAAAAAACAACAGATGCTTGCAAGGCTGTGGAGAAAGGGCAATGCTTATACACTACTGATGGGAATGTAAATTAGTTCAGTCACTGTGGAAAGCAGTTTGGAGATTTCTCAAAGAACTTAAAACAGATAGAATATCATTCAACCCAGCAATCCTATTACTGGGTATATATCCAAAAGAAAAAAAAAATTATTCTACCAAAAAGACACATGCACTTGTATGTTCATTACTGCACTATTCACAATAGCAAAGACATGGAATCAACCTACATGCCCATTAATGGTGCATTGAATAGGAAAAAGGTGGTACGTATACACCATGGGATACTACATAGACATATAAAAAGAATGAAATCATGTCCTTTGGAGCAATGTGGAAGCAGCTGGAGGCCGCTATCCTAAGCAAATTAATACAGGAACAGAAAACAAAATACCACATATTCTCAATTACAAGTAGGAGCTAAACATTGAGCACTCAAGACCATACACATGAGAACAATATACAGTGCAAACTACTAGAGGGGGGAAGGAGGAAGAGGAGAATAGGTCAAAAAATTACCCTTTGGGTACTCTGCTCACTACCTGAGTGTAATATAACCATGTAACAAACCTACACATGTACCCCCATCTCTAAAATAAAAGTTGAGGAAAAGTTATCTTCCTTGCATAAAATTGGCTCTTCTTCATTGCTTTATATTCTTAATTATATCTCTATTGTCTCTTAACTCTTAGATTCAGATCTTTAGCCACGTTTGTGTCCTCCCACTGTCACATTAGCCAGGGCTGCAAAATCTTACTCCCTTGGATCTTTCCATTATTCAAGCTCAACTCTCAGTAGATAAGCAATTGAACAGGTGAGCTTCCTATCAAACATTTTGTCTGCAGTTTGTCTTCTCTCTAACAGCCTTCATTCTACCTAGATTATATCATACTCAAGTTCAATAGCTTTCATATTTCTCTGATTTATCTCCTCCAAAATCTGCCAATGACCCATTTAACATCTCCTACTACTGTACTACATGAGCCCCCTCTTCCAGCCAGATTTCTCTATTTATTGTGTCTTGAATATACATTTCTCTATTCTTCTCCCACTGCCTGGAATTGTTCTGTTTCCTACAAAGCAGGTGAAAACTTTGTATCCAAGAAACAAGCCTTGGTATTCGGTTTTAAATCTTGACCATAATTCAGATTCTGGAAAAATGAAAATGCATTAAAAATTTTGTATCTGTATGTCAACACAGTGTCCACAACCACCAATCCACATTGTTGTAGAGTGTTTCATCAAGTGGTTGCACCAATATCTTTCATCCAGTACACCCTTTACAATGAAACTTTGGCATTTCTCTTACCAAAATGTGGAGTCTATTTCTCCTTCCCTTGAATCTGAGTTTGTACTGTGATATGTGTTGGCCAATAAAATCCAGCTGAAGTGACACTGTGTGATTTCAAAGACTAAGCTTTCAAAATTCCTCACAATTTCTGTTTTCATGAACTTAGAATGTGTTGCTACCTGTTTGAGTGCTTTTGCAAGACTACCAAGCTATGAGAAAGCTTAAGTTGGCCATCTAGAGTAGATCTTAGGTGCACTGGCCAATGCCCCAGCTGAACTCAAGCCCTATCCTATCTGCCAGCTAAACAGCAGCAAGGGTGAACCCAGATAAGAACAGCAGAAAAACCACTTAGCCAACCCACATAATCAGGAGAAATAATAAACCATTGCTTTAAGCCATTGAGGTTTAAAGTGACCTGTTACATAGCAATAATTAAACTCACTATCTACTCCATATATAAATTGTTCCAATTGTCAAAACACTTATTAAAACATTTTTAATATGAATCCTATCAGTCATGCTTTGTATTTGGTTGGTCTGAGCTTAAGTTTCTTCTTATCTAAAACGTTCATCCTACCCTTCCTTTCTAATGAATTTTTGAAGAAGTTAGACAAGTTGTATGTAAGTGTCCCGTAGTCTAGATTTGTCTAATTGTTTGTTGATGGGTCATTTATTTTTATTTTCTATCTCTTACATTTCCTATTTCCTATCAAGTCTAAGTTAGAGTTAAAACATTGATTACACTCAGGTTTGATATTTTCTTGGCAAGATGTCATGTACTTCAAAATGTATCCTATCAGGGAAGTCATAATGTTGGGTTGTCTAACTATTAGTGTGATGTTAAGTGTGATTGCTTGGTTAAGTTGGTGACAACCACATGTCTCTACTTTATAGGTATATCATTTTTTGCAATTATCAAGTAATCTGTGAGTTTCTTTGCTAGTTTAGAATGACTTGTTCCCTAATGGCCTGTTTCTTAAATGTATAACATTCATTATTGACCTGTTATCCCTGTAATCAATTACTTCACTAAGGGTTTCAAAATGGTAAATTTCTACTTTAGTTATGCCTTATACATCCACCAGCTGTTATTCTTCTGGAATGAAGAGTTTTCCCTTATCAAATTGGGCTAAATTACAATAAAAAGTTCAATGTAAATGCTTTATTTCTTCTTTTATTCCATCTGGAACTGAATGCCCTGGCTCCAGTCTATGAAGTTTTCTCTTCATGGAGAGACTTAGTTATCTGAAGTAGTATAATGAGGGCAGAATACAAATTAGAATTACTTCTATCATCACTAATCTCATTGTGGCAAAATCACTGACTTCCTTGAACAAAACAATTCTCAACACCTAAAAGCTTTATCATGTAATTAATTCTGTTGAAAAAATAAACACATTTGGTCTGTTTTTCTGATTTTCATTTGCAAAAGTAATTAGAATAAGTTAGAAACCTGAAACTCAATTTTCCTACTCGTAGATTGTGCTGCAACAATTGCACAAACAAATGTATTGTCATTCTCGTGGGTGACTTCCTACTGTGGAGAAAGCTCTCCAGTGGTAAATGTTTGTGCTAAAGATGGTATATCCAGTTATGTGTGTGGCAACAGCCCCCACTGAACCATGAAAATAATTACTGAACTTAAAGAGGATGAATTAAAATTATCTTGTCTGAGAAACTGAAAGAAATAGACAATAAAGAAAAAAGAAGAGACCTTCAGAGACCATCATACTTGCAAACATGCTCACGAGGGGAGCCTCAGAAAAAGATGACAGAGAGAAAACAGAAAGAATACTTGAAGTAATGACCAAAAAACAAAAACAAAAACTTTCCAAACTTGATGAAAAATGTTAATCTACTATTCAAGAAATTCAACAAATTCCCTGTGAGATAAACTCAGAGAACCACGCACAAATACATCATAATTAAACTGTCGAAGACAAAGAAAGAGCCTTGTAACCAGCAAGAAAGAGGCTAATTAAAAACAACCAATTTCTGATCAGAAACCATGGAGGCCAGAAAGCAGCAAGATGGCATATTCAGTTTGAAAGGAATGTTATGAATAATTGTCAACAAGTTATATAACCTAGATGAAGTCAATAAATTTCTTGAAAAGTCACTTATTAGCAAAACTGACTCAAAAAGAAATAGAAAGTCCTAAGAGATGTATAGCAAGTAAAGGGGTTGCATTAAAAAAGAAGAAGAAGAAAAGAAAAACACTTTCCAGAAAAGTCTCAGAATCAGATGGCATTCCTGGTAGTATTAAAAAAAAAAAAATTTAGTACCAATCATCAAATCATTCACAAACTCATCCAAAACATAAAAGAGAAGAGAATACTTTCCAAATGATTTCATGAGGCCAGTATTACCCTGATACCAAAAACAAAGATATCACAGGAAAACTACAAACTAATATCACTTGTAGATATACAGGTAAAAATTCTCAACATAACACAAACAAACTAAGCCTATCAACATGTAAGAAGAATTCTACACCATGATTCAGTGGAATTTAGCCCAGGAATGAAAGCTGAGTTCAATACAGGAAAACCAATCAATGTACTTACACCACATTAATGGAATAAATAACAAAAATATAATTATACCAATAGATGCAGTAAAAGCATCTGACAAAATCCAACTTCCTTTCATGATAAAAACAGTCACCAAAGTAGAAACAAGGTGTTTCTTCAACCTGATTTTTAAAAAATTTAGAAAAACTCACAGCTAACATCTTACTTAATGGTGAAAAACTGCAATCTTTCCCCTAAAATCAGAAAAAAATACAAGGACCTCAACTCTTGCCTCTCCCAGTCAACATTTTGCTGGAGGTTTTATCCAAGCCAATTAGACAAGAAAAAGACATAAAAGGCATCCAGTTTGGAAAGGAAGAAATAAAACTATGTATACTAACAAATGGCATGATCTTATATATTGAAAATATTAAATAATTCACTGAAAAACTATTATAACTAATAAGTGTTGTAGGATGCACGATAAATGTACAAAAATCAACCATATTTCTATACATAGCAATGAATAAATGAAAAATGAAATTGAGAAAATAATTCTATTTACAATGGCATCAACAAATAAAATAGGAATAAATTTAACAAAGGAAGTATAAGACTTGTATACTGACAACCATAAAATATCACTTAAGGAAATTAGAGAGGAACTTTAATGAAAATTTAATGGAAAGCCATCCCATCTTTGTAGATTGGAAGACTTAATATAATAGTATTATGTTGAGAATACCCCCCAAATTTATCTACAGAGTCAACACAATTCTTATCAAAATCCTAGTTGCTTTTTTTTGGCAGAAACTGACAAGTTGATCCTAATATTCATATGGAATTGCAAGGGACCCAGGATAGCCAAAACAACATTGAAAATGAAAAACAAAGTAGGAAAAAAATCTCAATTTCAAAACTTACAACAAAATTACTATAATTAAGTACACAGGGTAGAACTCATATAGGATAGGCACAAAGAACAATGAAATACACTACAGAAATAAACCTATACATTTATGGTCAATAGGCTTTTGACAAGGGTACAAAGATAATTTATTAAGTGAAAGAATACTCTTTTCAATATAGAGGCTTGAGTTAAATGGACACACACATACACACACACAAATTGAACTCATACCTCACACCACACACAAAAGTTAGTTTAAAATGGACCATAGACCTAAATGTATATGCTAAAACTATAATAAACTTTTGAACAAAAATGTAGGCTCAAGTCCTCATGACTTTGGATTAGGCAACGGTTCTTAAATATGACATAGAAGCACAAGCAAACAAAACAAAACAGTCAACAAATTAAACATCAAAACTCAAAACATTTGTTTTAAAGGAGACCATAAAGAAAGTGAAAAGACAACCCCCAGAGTGGAAAAAGAATATTTGCAAAGCATAGTCAGATAAAGGACTAGTATATAGCATATATATAGAACTCTACAATTCAGCAACAAAGCCATAAACAAATCAATTTTAAAATGAGCAAAGGACCGGGCACAGTGGCACATGCCTGTAATTCCAGCACTTTGGGAGGCCGAAGTGGGCAGATCACCTGAGGTCAGGAGATTGAGACCAGCCTGGCCAACATGGCAAAATCCCGTCTCTACTAAAATTACAAAAATTAGGAGGGTGTGGTGGCAGGCACCTGTAATCCCAGCTACTCAAGAGGCTGAGGCAGGAGAACCTGAGAGGCAGAGTTTGCAGTGAACCAAGACTGGGACATTGCACTCCAGCCTGGGCAACAGAGTGAGATTCTGTCTCATAAATAAATAAATAAATAAATAAGCAAAGGACTTGAATAGACCTTTCTCCAAAGAAGATAAGCAAATGGCCAAGAAGCACATGAAAAGATGCTTGACATCATTATTAATTCTGGAAATACAAATTAAAACCACAGTGAGAAACAACCTCACCCCCACTAGAATGGCTATATTAGAAGGACAGTAACAAGTGGTGAGAATGTGGAGAAATTAGAACCCTCATTCCACCACTGCTGGTAGAAATGTAAAATGGTATAGATGTTTTATTATAGAAAACAGAAGCTGCTCAAATGATTAAATATAGATTACTATATGACACAATAGTTTCACTCCTAGGTAGATACCAAAGATAATATAAAAATTTTGCACACAACTGCTCATTGCAGCCTATTCATAATAGCCAAGAAGTGAAAATGAGCCAAATGGCTTATGATTAACAGATAAATATGGCATATCCATACAATGACCTACCATTCAGCCTTAAAAATGAATAAACTTCTGATACAGTCTATAATATCAATGAATCTTGTAAACATGCTAAGTAAAAGAAGCCAGACACCAAAGTCACATATTGTATGATTCCTTTAACATGAAATGTCCAAAATAGGGAAATCCACAGCGACAAAAGTAGATTAGTGGTTCCCAGGGGATGAGGAATGGGAGAATAGGGCTCATTAGTCAACGCTAATGGGTATCCTGATGAGTGATGAACATGTATACGAATTAGGTAGTGGAAATTGTTATACAACTTTGTGAATATATTAAAAACCACTGAATTGTGCATTTTTAAAAGGTCAATTTATGGTACATGATTATAACTCAATTTTTCAAAAGGAAAATATCCTTGTAAGGTCAGTGTTAGCATTATCTTTTTAAAAAATGAAAAAACATCTTGTAAGGTCAGTGTTAGTATAATCTAGTGTAAGTGAGTTGCACAGCTGGTTAGCTTAGATTTTGTGACTCCAAAGTATGTGTGCTTTACATTGCAAGACAATATATATGCATATATATGCATATGTGTAGGTATCTTTATTTTTGTATCTAAATATGTACGTATGTTTCCCAGAGGAGAGATACATCATTGCATTCATTCCCATTTTATTAATAGCCATTTATTGAATTTACTCTGTGCCAAGTACTGAGGACACAGAAAAAAATAAAAAGTGACCCATGCCCTCAATGTGGATTACTTTAGTATATTAACTATGAATGAAACAATGGAAGAAAGTATACTCTAGATCATTAAATGAGCTCACCCCTCCCAAATGAGAACAACCAACTCAGATGCTTGCTATCATAGGACTTTTTTGTTCCTGATCTATATACTTCTTTTAACACTTTATTCCCCCAGCTGCATTCTCTTGCTTGGTCCTGCTGTGGATTCTCCCTCTGACCCTCTGGAAAGAGTGTCTGTCCTTGATCTCCCCATATCACCCAGGTATCACTAATGGCTTCTCAACTGCAACACCACTGACATTTTGGACCAGATAATTGTGGGAGCTGTCCTGTGCACTTAGGAGGCTTAGTTTCATTTCTGCCTCTACTTGCTAAGCAGCAGCGACACCCTCTGCAGTTATGACAACCAAAATATCTCCAGACATTGCATATGTCTCCTGGGGAGTAAATCACTCCTGGTTAAGAATCACTTAGCCTGACATTTTCACTCTAAGATTCTTCTTGGGCTGAACTGCTTGCTTGGAAGGCTGTCTCTCTTAAACCGCGCCTCTCTAAATCAATCCCCAACGACAGTGTACACCCACTGCAGCACCAGGCTGCACGTGAAGGGGTATGTTAAATTCCTTGAAAGCTTGTTTTTAGTACTCTTCTTCAACAGCATCCAATTAGCTCTATTTAGCCACCATAATCTAGGGTATGTCTCTTTATAAAAACCCCTTTCTACTCTCAGAGAAATGCCCCTGATGGATTATTTAGTTTCTGGATCCAAAAATGTCAACACTGAGTTGCTGTGAAGAGGAAGTAGGACAGGTCAGGGCGGGCTTCTGATCATCAGATGTTCTGGTTGCTTCAGTCCTGATTCCTCCTTCCTTCACCTTTTATACATGCTCTATTTACCAGGCAGCACTTAACTGAGGCAGCTGCCTCAGCTGGAAAGAATGAAATTGGGCAGGAGCAAGCCTCTGTCAGGCCCTGACTTAAGATGTTCTGGGCCAAAATCTGAAATGCAAGTAGGAGCTTTTAACCTAACAGGGGAAGGATATATGTAAAGAAAAGACCAGAGAAAAATGTCTGCAAAGGGAGTCATTCCTGATGAACAGTACCATTCAAGAACTTTCCTGTTAGGAGAGGCAGCCTATTCAAAATAACTCAGAGGGAAAAAAAAATCTACTGTTGCTGTCTGTGGGAGACAAATTCTTACCAAAATTATGAAATGGGTTGTATTGGAACTTTCTTTGACAGAAATCCTACTCACCTAGCTTGGGAGGAAAAGGGACTGAATAGCTTACATCACTGGGAAAACCAATGACTAAGGGTGGACTGGTTCAAGCATAGCAGAATCATCAGGTCTCTCCTTTACTCTCTGTCCTCTTACCTTCCTGTTTGTTTCATTAGCAGGTACACTCTTTCTTTGTAGTGATAGTCAGTCATCACCAGCATCTTATTTTAAATTTAATTTTTTTTTTAATTTGTGGGGCACAAGTGTAATTTTGTTATATGTTTATATTGTGTAATGGTTAAGTTGGTGCCTCACCCAAATAGCATGCATTGTACTCATTAAATAATTTCTTGTCATTCATCCCCCCTCTCAGCCCCTCAACCTTCTGAGTCTCCAGTGTCTATTATTCCATACTCTATGTCCATACGTACACATTATTTCACTCCCACTTCTAAATAAGAACATGCAGTATTTGTCTGTCTATGTGAGTTGTTTCACTTAAGATAATGGCCTCAGATTACATCCATGTTGCTGCAAAAGGCATGATTTCCTTCTTTTATATGGCTGAATAGTATTCCATTGTGCATATATAACATATATACCCCATTTCCTTTATTCATGTATCAATGAATACTTACAATACAATGATTACATATCTTTGCTATTGTGAATTTTCATTATTTATATCAGCCCCAAGAAAGGACTCTGATAAGTCCTACTTGCATTACAACTGTACCTGTGGACCCATCACAGCATCAGGAGTCAAGAGTGAAGACAGGTCCACTACTGTCTCTGATTCTGGATGCCAGAAGAGGGGAAGGGCTGCTGGGACGGTAAAAGCCACAGAGGTCTTCTGGACGGTGAGGTTACTTTAGGGCTTTGCACTACTTTCTCCACCCTGCTCCCTCTAGGCATTTATTATCTTCTCACTACTTACCCACTGTCCAGCACTCCCCTCTGCTCTCTTTGGATTTATAGCTACCTATTTCCTTCTGCTCCAACTTTAACTGTATCCTTCAACCCCTCTGCCTCCCTATTAAGGATGAAATGCACAAATTGGGAGCCTGTGACAGAAATATTTGGAGCCTCTTTGGGTGAAAAACTAAAAGGATAAAGATAGAGTGTATCAGGGTGAAATATGTAGGCAGTTGCCTTGCCTCACTAAGTGTGTACTGACTCAGCTCACTCTAACAAAAGATGAGATTTTATTTACAGTCATGTGCCACATAAGGATATTTCAGTCAATGACTGACCACACGTAGGACAGTGGTGTCATAAGATTACAATGGAGCTGAAAAATTCCTGTTGTCTAGTGACATTGTAGCTGCCCTAACATTGTAGCACAATGCATTATTCACTGTGGTAATGCTGGTGTAAACAGATCTACTGCACTGCCAGTCATATACAAGTATAGCATATATATGTATAGCATATAATGGTAGTGATAACAAATGACTATATGACTGGTTTATATATTAACTAGGCCATACTTTTTATTGTTATTTTAGAGTGTACTCCTTCTTACTAAAATAATAAGAATAAAGTTAGCTATAAAACAGCCTCAGGCAGATCCTTCAGGAAGTTTTCCAGAAGAAGGCATTATTATAGGCTGTTATCATAGGGTGTTACTGCTCCTGAAGCCCTTCCGCTGGGACAAGATGTGGAGGTGGAAAATTGTGACATTGATGATCCTGACCCCGTGTAGGCCTAAGATCATCTGAATGTTTGTGTCTTAGTTTTTCAACAAAAAAATTTAAAAAGTTAAAAAACTTTACATAGAAAAAGCTTATTGAATAAGGATATAAAGAAAGAAAATATTTTTGTACAGCTGTACAATGTGTTTGTGTTTTAAGCTGTATTATTATAGAAGAGTCAAAAAGGTTTAAAAGAATGTTTATAAAATTAAAAAGTAACAGTAAGCTAACATTAATGTCACTGAAAAAAGAAAACTGTTTTTATAAATGTAGTGTTACCTAAGTGTATGGTGTTTATAAAGTCTACCATAGTTTAATGTTCTAGGCCTTCACATTCACACACCATTCACTCCCTGACTCATCCAGAGCAATTTCTAGTCTGACAGGCTACATCAACGTAGGTGCTTTATACAGATGTACCATTTTTTTTTTTTTTTTACATTTTCACTATATCTTTTCTGTGTTTAGAAACACAAATACTTACCACTGTGTTATAATTGCCTACAGTATTTAGTACAGTAATATGCTGTACAGATTTGCAGCCTAGGAGCTATAATCCGTACTATATAGCCTAGGTATGTAGTAGGTACCATATAGGTTTGTGTAAGCACATTCTATGATGTTTGCACAACAATAAAATCATCTAACAATGCATTCTCAAAATGTATCTCCATCATTCAGCAAGGTCTTACTGTATTTGAATTCATGTCAAAAGCTTAGGAATACATCCTCTCTGAGGTGAGCCCTAGCAAAATACAACATATACTTGGAAAGCTTCTAAGGAAGCCTGGCACTTGCCTTATCAATTCAGACAACACCAATTTAAGAATCAGTTAACATTACACCAATGGAGGCCAGAATCTGGAAACAGAGCTTCCCCCAAAGCCAGGCCTGTCAAAGTGGCCTCTCAGGGCCCTCACACAAGGGAAAGTCCCTCGGAATCTGATCAACATCTCTGAGCCTATTCTGTGTTCAGAGTGGATCAGGGGACTAACAACCAAAGAAAACACATCACAAACCGCCAAAAAGGGCCAAACTTAGCTTCCCTCATCCTCAGGAAAATGTCACCTTCCTTGTACATCTTTCACAGCTTCAATGGATTACTTTTTGTAGTGTTTTGTTTTTTTAACAGAAATTGGATCAGAAGGATTGTAGAAAATTATGTCAAAACCAGATATCACAAAATTCGGAATGATATGTTGGACTCTCCAGGTTAAAATAGACCCAATATATGTTTTGTTTTCTTGTTATCCCATGATGGCCTTGACCACTGGGGCACCAGCCACCAACTAGTTAAGGACTAATACTGTCATGATTACTAAAGGCATCACTCCTATGTCTGTGTGGACATCTATATCAGCTGCATTGACTATGTCTTTAATACATACATGAGAGGCCAAAAGAATCATCTCTTTCTGATACATATATTACACTTGGCAAATACCAGATGCTCTCAACCTCTGCCACACAGAATCACCCGGAGGGCTTTCAAAATATACATATGTCCTGCTTCATCCTCGGAAATGCTGATTTAATTAGCCTCAGGTGGAGCACAGGCACTGGAATTTATTTAAAATTTTCCCAGTGGTTCTATTGTACAGACAGAATTAAATACCTCTAGCATATATAGAAAAACTGCTATTTATTTAGTTCTTGAATTTCATTAAACTTAAGTTTAATGCATTAAATTTAAATTTGCATTAAATTAAATTCTTAAAAAGCATTCTCTTATGCAATCTTTTAACAACTCTACTAAATAATTACTGTTATTCTACCCATTTCATAGATAATGTAATTTAACTTAGGGAAATTAAGCAATTTTCCCGAGATTAAATGGCCAGTAAGTTTTAGAAGCAGAAATTTGTATCTTGTCTGTAGGCCCAAAGAGTCATGTTTAACAATTACATTATACTGTTTCCTATATGCTACCTTCTGAATAGATAGGATTACAGTAACCAACTTCAGAGTAGAGAAAAATATATATACCTAATAAGAACAGAGAAAGAAAATGGAAAGTCTCCAAATAGATCATGGAGACCTGCTAAATCTAAAACAAGTAAGTGTATTGTTGCCCTAGCAGCTGTGAGGTCACTTCCTTGACTTCACATACACTATAGAATTTCTTCTTTGGAGAAGGAAATGATGACAATGACAACCGTGACACGGCAATAACACAGGAATATGAGTACCCTTACTCTTTTAGGTACCAGAAAATTCATAAAAATAAGATAAACACACTCGCACACAATGCAAGATTTTAAACAAATCTTAGAATTATCCACATAAGTCCTCTAACTTTACATAAGAGGAAACTGTGATTCAACTTCACACATATTTGAAGAAACTGACACTAAGTCTCTGGAATTCTAGTCTGAGCCACTTTTCCATGTCTACCCCCTCAGGAAGATTCAACAGCAGCAGAAAATAAACAACATGGTAGAATAGCATTCCTCCAACCTGTGCCCATGACATTACCAACTGAGCCACACTCATGTGCTCATGCTGAGAGTCAGGAAACAGTTTGCAGGTACGTGGCCTTCTTGGGATAGTCTCAGATCTATGTTCTCCATAATCTGCATCCACAACAAACAAACAAACCAGAGTCTGTTTTCCAGAATGGCTGCCTAAACCATGATAAATGAGGCCACTGAAGCCATAAGGATTCAGGTTCCACTTTGTCACACTTTCCAAAACTGTGGTTCTAGACACTCAGATCAGAATTACCCAGGGTGCTTATTCAAAGTACATGTTTGTGTGCCATGAGCCAAATCCAAATTTCTGGATAAGAGGCCCATTTTAACGAACTACTCAACTGATTCTTCTGCACATGAATGTTTAAGAACCACCGATCTCAGATAACGGCCTTTCCTTCTCTGGTGAGTTCCCAGAATAATCTGAATTAAATCAGTAACTTCACAACCAACACACACACACACACACCCAAAAATACGTGTGTGTGTGGTTTTTTGTTGTTGTTGCTTTCTCAGTTCTGATTCTGAACTCATGCTGAGGACCATGACATTCTACTAGGAAATTCCTAGATATATCGCAAGCCAGTCTGTAAGGTCTAGACAGAGTCCTGATTCTTCTCACCTTTTCATGCTGGATGTAAGAACCAGCAGAGCATGGACATGTCTGTACTCTGACTCCCTAGAGCCCCCTCAGTTCACTGATACCTTATCTGTCATGAAGAGGACCATTGAAGAGGTAAATGGCAGACACTGAGGCTTAGCTTCTGCCCTGTTCTGCTGCGCTTCCCTCAATCTGTGGCTTCCCGGAGAGTGACCCTCTGAAACTCCTGCAGTCATTTTCCATGTTTATGCTTTTTATTGTGTCTGTTAGACATTCAGGCTTTCAATTTCTGCTAGCAATGGAAGTACTAATGGAACTCTCTGAACAACATGGAAAGGTCTTACCCCTTCTTTTCATACTGTTTAACCAAAAAAGCAAAAATTCATGAAGAACACCAGGGCTTGCTCTTTGAAAAGAAGGCAATTTCTCCATATAAAAGACATCCATTTATTTTCATTCTAAAACTGATTTTTCAAGGCATCAATGTGCCATCTGTGATTTTATAGCCTCATAGTACTAGGCCTATCTAATCAGGAATGCAAACGATCCTGACAATTTGATGTCATATATTTGTGTCACAGGTAGAAAGAAGCTGTAGAACAGGGAAAGACAGAGGAGCTGCCTACACATACCATCTGTATAAAATGTGTCCATCTAGGTATGGAAGTGAAACATGTACCATTATACATAGACCATAATACATTACCTAATCCAAATCCTTAGTGAGTCTCTTCAAATAGAATCAACCCATATATTAAAGGTAAATTTACTAAAATAGAAAAAGACTGGAAAATTCTTATTATCCAGCATCCTGAATAAACAAAATCTAAAGTTCTATCTAGTTTATATCCCTAGTTCAAATCTAACTCAACATGATCAAGATTTCTACAACATGGCACCAAAAGAGATTACAAAGGAAAACCTATTTTAGACAAACTGTTAAACTAGAATCTGATCATCGGTTATAGCTTCCAGCTCTTGAGAGAAATATGGTAGTGGTGAGAAATCGAAACAAAAGTTTGGGCCTGGGTAATGGGTATAAATGCACACCCCTGTGTTATGAAACCCTGAATCTGATTTGCTTCAAAGCTGCATGAATCAAATGGTTAATGCTGAGACCCAGTGAGGTAAAACTAATGTATTTCCTCCCTCCATCAGGAACTGGACCTAGGATTGAGCCCTTATGTGGAGACATCCACAGAAATATCTGTGAAGATCTGGAAAAAATGAAAGTGTAGTGTAGGCTAAGAAAGCAATTGAGGATAACAAGGTAGCCAATAATAGAGGATGCAGTTACACATAGCATTCTGGTAGAATCAGCCAGGTGGAAGAAACTCTCCCATTTAGTTCAAATTGAAAACTAATTTTCTTCCTTAATCACAAGACTTGTCATTTTACTCTGAGGTGACTATCTACAATCAAAGTTTCTCAAAACAGAGGACAGTAGAATTATGTGGCCAGACTGAGACACCGCCACTGGCATCAATACAGGACATTTGTGCTTGGCCCAAAGAGCTGCCCATCAAATTGAGTATTAAATCCAGGACCATCCAGCTAGAATATTTCATCTTCTTCCAGTTCTCTTAAATACAGAGACACTGGGCTCCCCAGTAGTGGGAGCATTTAAAGAGCACGTCTTTAAAAGGCAATGATTATTAACTACCAAATGGTCTTATTCACTTTTTTTCTAGAAATATTTTAACACTTAGTAATACTTAATAATATGTCATACTCACATGTGCCTCTCACAGTATCAGAACTCAGTAAATGTTGTTCAAACCATAAGACAATGTTTTATCATACTTTGCAACGAATATAAATATATTTTAATCATTTAAAGTAATAAAACTCTACGTTTACCCTAAATGTGTTTATAATTTATTATTAATAGTATTTTATATATACAAACTGGTAAAATAAAAGAGGAGCCCAAGCCAGGGGAACCTGAGTTTGTTAAAGATAGATAAAGCATGAACACATATTTCTAAATATCTACTGCTCAGCTCTCAGAGTGCTTCTTTTTCACTTTATGGAGGAAGACTGGGAAGCTTTGCAGATACAGTGGACATTATCAATCTCAATCCAATTTTTACCTATTATTTTCTCTCTGCCTTTTGAGTACTTTTGAGGAAATGTGAAAGGTTGGGAAGAGACATAAAGGTTGATTTAGTTAGTTAATCTGTCTATCAATGTACTTTTAAGTATACTTCTTTTTATCCTGTAGTATGAAGTGCACCATGTGTTCTAGTCCATTTTCACACTGACGATAAAGACGTATCTGAGACTGGGCAATTTACAAAAGAAAGAGGTTTAATGGACTTACACTTCTATATGGCTGGGGAAGCCTCACAATCATGGCAAAAGGCAGGGAGAAGCAAGTCACATCTTACATGGATGGCAGCAGGCAAAGAGAGAGAGCTTGTGCAAGGAAACTCCTATTTTTAAAGCCATCAGATCTCATGAGACTTATTCACTCTCTCGAAAATAGAACTGGAAAGACCTGCCTCCATGATTCAATTACCTGCCAGTGGGTTCCTCCCAAGACACATGAATTGTAACTCCCACAATTTCCAAGATAAGATTCAGGTGGGGACGCAGCTAAACCATATCACCATGCATTACAAGCAAGTGCTTTTTCATGCATTTTTCACATTCCTCACAATCACCCTATGAGACACATATACTTACATCCCTTTGATAACTTAGGCTTAGATTTGCCGAAGGCTATTGATAGCTTAGGTTTGCTGAAGGCTGTTTAGTTAGAAAGTGATAGAGTTAGCAGTCCAGTTCAGCTCTGCCTAGCTCCAAATTAGTATACCTAGCAATTACCAGACATCACCTCCTGCTGTAACCAAGTACCTTGTACTAATGTAGTGTTAGAGATGGGGATAGAAGTGGAGAACTGTCCCAATTTGAACCAAAATTTGCAGAATTTAGATATTTCCCAGCATATGTGCAAAACTGGCAGGATGGGCATAGTAACATATATTTTCATGAGGTGACTTAAAGTTAATTTGCTTTGATTATTGGGGGATTTTTTTAAACCCTTAAATTCACATAGCCACAAAATATTTGTCCAAATTCACAAGGCTCATATATCTACTGCAGCCCATTTAGACCCAGTCAGAGCTCTTAGACTCAGGTCAAGAACTTCATTTCTAAGGGAAGAAAGAACCAGTCACAGCAACCTTGCAATATTAACAAAATCTTAATCATAGTGCAGGGTCATGTACTCACCTTTGCCTGTTGTCCCAACCATCCACTCTAATTCTATGGTCGTGGAAGCTGAAGAGGGGTGAGTACTGGAAAGATTACACACTTATGTGGAATTGGAATGCAACACAGGCTGCTTTTGTGTAACAGACAAAACCACAAACATACAAAAGGGAGCACCAAATCCTATCCAGTTTAGTTCTAAAACCCCATACAGCTTTGGCACATTGGGCGATAGGCTTGAGAAATGGTAGTGAGGCCTCTCAGAAATGTATAGATATCATCAGGGAGTAATTAATATGACCTGGGCGGGACTTCCAAGAAAAATTTTGGAGTTGGTCCTAAATGAGGAGAGAGACCAGAGACTTGACAAAAATAGTGGCTCAAAAACATGGACACATGCACACACACACATACTTAGTGGGGGTGGGGGCGGGGAAGAGAGAATTATTATTATTGCTTATTATTTTTAAGAAACTTGAGGGAGGGATTGGAAAGTGAAGAAAGCTTTCCTTGGCAGTGAAAAATGAAGTGAGAAGACTGGAACATAAAGAGCAGAGTCTCCAGTGTGATCTAGGAACAAAGGCTCAACTTTAAAAATGAAATTACTTTTATGTATTCTATTAGGACCCTTTTTACTCTCCCTTTTCTAGTGGGCCCATTGAATTCTGTTAAAGCTCTACAAAATGATTTCTCAACAGATTGTTTACCAAAACCATAAATGTGTCATGTAAGAGCCTCCTATCTCCTACTATTTACTGTAATTCAAATAACTGTCAAAATAAAATGTTAGTTGCTTTTTCAGTCAGAAGAGTCCCTTCAGACTGGGAAAGAAATGGTAATTAAAAGAGAATCCCTGCTGAATGCCATTGATCTTTCACTCGGGATTGAAATCTTTCAGTAAGAAATCAGAACAGACATATTAAGTTAATACGTGCATATAAAGTGTCAGTATGTTACAAGTATTTAATTTCAAATACTGATTGCAAAAAAATTAGACTATAGTCTTTTCTTAAAGTACTAGAGATTTCTACCTAGTTTGCTACAAATGGCTTAATTTTAAACGTAGAGCTTCATATGTGCTACTTTTTAACTTGTAGTCATTGTATATTAATTATTTGTATGTTACAATGTTTTCTTGTTTGTTTTTCTGTGGTTTGGTGGTGTTTTTGATGCTGTTTATATGAACTCATATCATATGGTAGAAATTGATTATGTTGTCATGGAAATAATCTTCTGTTGAAGAGTTTACTGTGTAAAACCATCAGTTATGATAATAAAACACACTTTGACAGTGCTAGGGTGGGATTTTGTTGTCTATTGTTGCTGTTGCTTATTGATATTCTAGGTTTTGGTTTTTGTTGTTTATCAGTTTAGTTTTTTTGAGTTTTTTTTTTTTTCTTTTTTGCTTTTGGATACTGGAAAGGTTTTATTTGTTTCCAAACCCATTGGCTTTTTAAAGACATATTATACTCCATCTGCTACACTAAATAACCTGAACTGTTATTTTATAGTTGAGATTAAAGAAGACCATAATAACCAATTTAATCATCCAGAAATATCTGTTGGGCATCTACTACATTCCAGGCACCGTTTGAGGCACCCAGGACATTTCACTGAACAAATTAAGAGGTCAAATACAGCTTCAGGAAAAAGATGACACTTAATCTGGGTCCAAACATGGGTGAGTTTTACATAGGAATCATGACAATATTCAAAA
Organism: Macaca thibetana thibetana; assembly: GCF_024542745.1. Classification (NCBI taxonomy): domain Eukaryota; kingdom Metazoa; phylum Chordata; class Mammalia; order Primates; family Cercopithecidae; genus Macaca; species Macaca thibetana. The sequence goes on from NC_065590.1 coordinate 50,549,851, forward strand.
CACACAAGGAAGGTTTGTGGGTAAGAGGGAGCATGGTATGCTACTTATTATGAATAAACAATTGGAAAAAAATAAACTGAATGTAGCAAAGACTCCATATTAGAGACTGATGAGAGGGATAGTTATTTCTTACTCTGATATTTTGCACCTATTCACATTTTACAATTATATTGTATGTATTTCCTGTAATTTTATACATGTATTCCCATGTATAAAAAGTGAAATTTATGTCTATGTCTGTATCTATACAGCTCTTCATGCTGGTCTTCAGAGAAATATCTGGCATGCTATTAATGTCATTTTAATGTTTAAAATTCTGTATTTGTCATTTACTCTGGACTATGCATACAGTTGTCTATATGTAGACCATACCCGGAATGAAAAAAAAATCCAAAGAGGTCACCACCCTCATGAGCTTATATTTGAATAAGTAAGAGACATACAACCTAATATATAACAAATAAATGGTATGTTAAAATATAAGAAGGTGACTAGTGCTATGGAAAAAGAAAAAAAGAGCAAAGCAAGAGAGGATATAGTAGGAGTGGGGTTGCAATCTTATATAGGGCAGTAAGGGCAGGCCTCACTGAGATGATATTTGAGGAAAGACTTAAAGGAGTTAAGGAGGTTATCTATGTAGATATCTGGGAAAAGTGTATTCCCAGACAGAAGGACAACCAGCTAGTCATATGACATAAGGTGTAAGTACATCAGGTGAGCTCAAGGAATAACTAGAAGGTCAGTGTGTCTGGAATGGAACAAGCCAGGGAGAGAGTAGTAGGAGAAAATGTCAGAAGATAGGAAGACTTATAAGCCTCTATCTGGAAATTGGAATATTCTTTAAGTAGGATGGAAAAACCGTTGGAAGGTTTTGAAATAAGGACTGACACAATCTAACTTAGGTTATAACTAGATCACTGTAGCTACTCTGTTGGGACTGGACCTTAGGAAGTGAGGGCAAGGATAGAAGAAGGAAGACCAGATAAGAATGAAGTTATCCAGATGAGAGAACATGGTAACATAGCTTTAAAAAATAGATGAAGGGGTGGCCTGCCCCTCCACACCTGTGGGCGTTTCTCATTAGGTGGAACAAGAGACTTGAGAAAAGAAATGAGACACAGAGACAAAGTATAGAGAAGAAAAAGTGGGCCCAGGGGACCCGCACTCAGCTTACAGAGGACCCGTGCCGGCACCGGTCTCTGAGTTCCCTCGTATTTATTGATCATTATCTTTACCATCTTAGAAAAAGGGAAGTGGCAGGATAATAGGATCATCCTAGGGAGAAGGTCAGCAGTAAGACATATGAATAACGATCTCTGTGACATAAGTTTAAGGAAATGTGCTGTGCCTTGATATGCATATGTAAACATCTCCATAAACATTTTTAGTGCATAAAGAGCAGCATTGCACTAGCAAGTCCCACCTTTCGCCCTAAGGCGGTTTTCTCCTTTCTCAGTAAACAGAACATATAATCGGGTTTTACACCGAGATGTTCCATTGCCCAGGGACAGGCAGGAGACAGATGCTTTTCTCTATCTCAACTGCCAAGAGGCTTCTTTCCTCTTACACTAGTCCTCCTCAGCACAGACCCTTCACGGGTGTCAGGCTGGGGGACGATCAGGTCTTTCCCTTCCCACGAGGCCATATTTCAGACTATCACATGGGGAGAAACCTTGGACAATACCTAGCTTTCCTAGGCAGAGGTCCCTGCGACCTTTGGCAGTGAACGTGTTCCTGGGTACTTGAGATTAAGAGAATGGTGATGACTTTTCACAAGCATACTGCCTTCAGGCACTTGTTTAACAAACCACACCCTGCACAGCCCAAAACCCGTTAAACCTTGAGTCACCACAGCACATGTCTCTTGCAAGGACAAGGTTGGGGGTAGGGTCACAGATTAACAGCATCTCAAATACAGAACAAAATGGAGTCTCTTATGTCTACTTCTTTCCATACAGACACAGTAACAGTCTGATCACTCTTTCTTTTCCCCACAATGAACAGAAAATAGGAGGTGATGGGATTCTGGACATATTATAAAAGTACTGCCACAAGATTTGCTGATGGATTACATATAGGAAAGAGAGAAAAGAGAGTCAAAGATGGCTCCAAGGGTTTTGCCCAAAGCAACCAGAAGGATAGAAATGTTAACATTTGGAAAACACGTAGCCAAAAAGTAGATTTATGTGACTCAAGAACTCTAATTAAAAAGTGTAGATTGGATTTCTGGTTTCTGGTTCAGCATATAAGCAGCTTAGAAGTTGCTACTCTGTTTTAACAAGTAAAAAACCTAGGCAAACTGAAAAATCAACTCTTATTTCCATCAGAGAATTGAGGTCACAGGGCAAACTGCTTCCCCCAGAATTGGAAATACAGATAAGAAAATACAGAACATCACAACCTACTGGGGAGAACCCACGAACTTCCATGGGAATCAGTACTGAGGTAGGAAAACCTAAACGGTATTTGACAAATTGGGAGGCTCAGTGTGAAAAAATCAGATAATTAAAAACTCTAGGGGATCCAGTCATGAGGCAAGTGGTACATTTTTATGAGTTTTACCTCCAGAAGCTCTACAAGATCCTCCCAGTGAATGTTGGACAAAAGTTTATTCCTCCCTCTGGGATGGGGAAGGGGAGAGAAACTATTTTGAAATATGCCAGAGCATTCTGTTCTACATGAGGGCTACACTTAGGAGAAAGTATTTTACCAGAGCTTAACATGAAGAAGTTTTGTCAGAGCCTAGCCTACCTGGAGGAAGGAAAATATGAACTCCAGCCAGTTCTAGCATTCCTTGTGAGGGAAAAGAAATAGCCAATTCCAGCCCCATCTATTCATTCTGTTACACCAAAGCCAGGGAACCTGGGGTACTGAGAAACACTGCCACAGCCCAGGGGTTCAGGCTCACCAAAATACTGAGACCTAATCATAGGACTGTAGAATGTTTCCCCTCTCCCAGTACCCTACCACTACCTTACTAAAGATCTGTTACCCAGTACATTATGTCTCTCTTTCAACAAAAAATTATAAAGCATACTAAAAGGCAAAAAAAAAAAAAAGAAAAGAAAACATCTTGAAGAGACTTAACATGCATCAGAGTTAGATATAGCAGGAATATTGAAATTATCAGACCAGGAATTTTTTTCAACTATGATTAATATGCCAAGGGCTTTAATAGAAAAAAGTAGACAATATGCAAGAACACATGGATAATGTAAGCAAAGAAATGGGAATTCTAAAAAATAATTAAAAAGAAATGTTATACATTAAAAACTCTGTAACAAAAATGAAGACCGCCTTCTGTGGGCTCATTACTAGACTAAATAGAGGAGGAAAGAAGCTGAAAGCTTGGGAAGATGGCAATAGAAACCTAACTGAAAAACAAAGTGAAAAAAAGCACTGGGAAAAAAACAGAGCAGAATACCCAAGAACTGGGGATAACTATAAAAGGTATAATATACCCACAGTATAAACAGCAAAAGGAAAAGAAAAAGGGAAAAGAATAGAGCAATGTTTGAAGCAATCATAACTGAAGAATTTCCCATAATTATTTTCATACATCAAACCACATAGCCAGATAACTCAGAGAACATCAGTCAAGATAAATGTCAAAAGAAAAAATATGTATACCCTAAAACAAAAACTACATCTACACTTATCATATTCAAACTTAAGATAAAGAAAAAAATATTGAAGGAAAACAGGAAAAGCCACCTCACCTATAGAAGAGCCAAGATAAGAACTACATCTAACTTCTCCTAAGAAATCATGCAAGCAAGAAGAGAGTAGAGTTAAATATTTAAAGTGCTGAGAGAAAAAAAATAATCAACTTAAAAATCTGTACTCTGTGAAATTATCCATCAAAGGCAAAGAAGAAGTTAAGACTTAAAAAATCAAAACTGAAGAGAATTTGCCGTCAGTAGAACTGCCTTGCAAGAAATGTTAGAAGTTCTTCAGAGACAAGGAAAATGAGGTACATCAGAAACTCAGATCTACATAAAGAAAGGAAGACTATCAGAGAATAAATAAATGAAGGTCACATAAAAATTTGTTTTTCCTATTCTTAATTGATCTAACAATAATATTTTGTTCAAAATAATAGCAACAATGTGTTCAATTATGTATGGTTATATGTGCATTCACAGAGACTTATGTATGATTGTGTATAAGTGAAACACATGATACAAGGGACAGAAAGGAAAAATTAGAAATATTTTGTTATCATAAGGCACTTCCACTACCCACTAAGCGGTACACTATTATTTAAAAGTGGATTTGAAAGGATGATTACCAGAGGCTGGGAAGGGTAGTAGGGGGGTGAAGGTGGGTGGGTATGGTTAATAGGTACAAAAAAATAGTATGAATAAATGAAAGCATAACAGGGTGAGTATAGTCAATAATAATTTAACTGTACATTTAAAAATAGCTAAAAAAGAGTATAATTGGATTGTTTGTAACACAAAGGATAAATGCTTGAGGGGATGGATACCCTATCTTCTATGATGTGATTATTAAGCATTGCATGCCTGTATCAAAACTTGTTACACACGCCATAAATGTATACACCTACTGAGAATCCACAAATATTTAAAATTTAAAATAAATTAAAATATAAGTAGACTTGGATTCATTGTAAAAGTATATAGCAAACTCTAAATCAACCACTAAAAAGGTAATGAGGTATAATTTATATTATGAAAAAGAAGAGAAAATGGAGTCACATAAAAGTCTAAATTAAAATCACAAAAGGCAGAAAAAGTATAGAAGACATTAGGAACAAAGAACAAGAATAGCAAATAGAAAACAGTAACAAATATGGTATATATTAATGCAACTATATCAGTCATCACTTTAAATGCTAATGGTCTAAATACACCCATTAAAAGACAGAGATTGTCAGAGTGATCAAAGAAACAAGACCACAAGAAATACACTTTAATTACAAACACAATATAGATTAAAGTAAATGGATGGAAAAAACATATCATGCTAACACTAATCAAAAGAAACTCAGGCAGAAAATCAGTAAAGACACATTTGAATTCAACAACACCATCAATAAACCGGATATAGTTGACATCTATAGACTACTTCAACTAACAATAGCAGATTACATATTCTTCTCAAGCTCACATGGAACATTCACCAAGATAGACCACATTCTGGGTCATAAAACATGTCTTAACAAATGTAAAAGAAAAAAACTCATACAATGACCTGCTCCCAGACAACAGTGGAATTAAACAAAAAATCAGTAACAGAAAGATAGCTGGAAACTGCCCCACCCCCCACAAATACTTTCAGCTTAAACAACAAACCTCTAAATAACATAAGTCAAAGAAGAAATACAAAGAAAAATTTTAAAATATTTTGAACAAAATGGGAAAGAAAATAGAATTTATCAAGATTTGTGAGATACATCAAAAGCAGTGATTAGAGAAGAACTTATAGCCTTGAATGTATATACTAAAAAAAAGAAGAAAGATCTAAAGTAAATTATCTAAGTTTTCTACTTAGAAAATTAGAAAAAGAAGAGCAAGTTAAATCCAAACTAAGCAGAATAAAAGAAATAATAAACATTTGAGCAGATATCAGTGAAATTAAAAACAGGAAATCAATAGAGAAAAATCAATAAAAGCAAGAGCTGGTCCTTTGAAAAGGCCAATAAAATTGATAATCCTCTAGTCAGGTTAACCAAGAAAAAAAGAGAGAGGACACAAATTACTAGTATCAGAAATGAAATAAGGGGCGTCACTACAGATCCTATGGATATTAAAAGGATAATAAAAAGGAATATTATGAACAACTCCATGCCCACAAATTTCTTGATCTAGATAAAATGAACCAATTCCTTGAAAGACACAATCTGACAAAACTCACACAGGAAGAGAAAGATCATCTGAATATGCCTGTATCTATTTTAAAAATTGAATCAATAATTAATAATTTTTTAAAACAGAAAGCACAAAATCCAGATTGGTTCACTGGTTAATTCTATCAAACATTTAAGTAATGAATTATGCTAATTCTCTAAAATCTCTTTGTATTAGTACATTCTCACAGTGCTATAAAGAACTTCCCAAGACTGGGTAATTTATAAAGAAAACAGGTTTAATTGATTCACAGTTTAGTATGCTGGGGAGGATTTAGGAAACTTACAGTCGTCATGGAAGAGGAAGGAGAGGCAAGGCACCTTCTTCACAAAGTGCCAGGAAGGAGAAATGCTGAGTGAAGGGGGAAGAGCCTCTTATAAAACCATCAGATCTCATAAGAACTCATTCACTATTATGAGAAGCGCATGCAGGGGAACCGTCCTCATGATTCAATTACCTACACCTGATCTCTCCCTTGACACGTGGGGCTTATTGGGATTATAGGGATTACAATTCAAGATGAGATTTAGGTGGGGGTACAAAGCCTAACCATATTGCTCTTCTAGAAGATATAAGCAGAGGGAATACTTCCCAACTCATTCTATTAGGATGGCATTATCCTAATACCAAAACCAGACAAAGGCAATACAAGAAAAGTAACGTACAAACAAATACTTCTCTTAAATGTAGGTACAAAAATCATCAAAAAAAAAAAAAAAAAATAGCAAATGAAGCCCAATTATGTATTTAAAAAACTATGCACCATGACCAAATAGTATTTATTTCAGGTATGAAAGTCTGGTTCAACATTTGAAAGTTAAATAATGTAATCCAGCACATTAACAGGCTATAGAAGAAAAAACACATGATTATATCACTAGATGTAGAAAAAGTATTTGACAAAATTCACCACTCATTAATGATAACAACTCTCAGCAAGCTGGACATAGAGGAGAATTTCCTCAACTTGATGAAGAACATCTACAAAAAACCTGCAGCTACATAGTACTTAAAGGTGAGGAACTAGAAACTTTCCCACTAAGACTGGGTACAAAGCAAATTTGTCTCCTCTCACCATTTCTTTTAACGTCATACTCAGAGTTCTACATAATACAACAAGTTAAGAACAGGAAATAAAATATATATGAGTTGATAAGAAATAAGTAAGACTGTCTCTGTTCACAGATGACATAATTGTTTTTGTAGAAAATCCAAAAGAAACAAACAAAAAACTTCCACAGCAAATAAGCAATTACAGCTTGAAGGGTACACAGTTAATATGCAAGAATTGATTGCTTTCCTATATGCTATCAATGAAGAAGTGGGATTTGAAATTTAAAACACAATATTACTGACATTAGCATCCCAGGCAATAAACTACTTAGGCATAAATCCAACAAGATATGTGTAAGTCTACATAAGAGAAACTACAAACACAAAGAACTAAATAAGTAAAAAGCAATCCTATGTTCATAGATAGGAACACTCAATATTGTTACCAAATCAGTTCTTCCTAACTTGATTCCAATCAAAATCCAGCAAGTTATTTTGTGAAATATTGACAAACTGATTCTAAAGCTCCTGTGGAGAGGCAAAAGGCCTAGACTAATAAACACAATATTGAAGAAGAAGAACAAAGTGAGAGGACCAGCAGTAGTCAACTTGAAGACTTACTATAATGCTATAGTAATCAAGACAATGTGGTATTGGCATAAGAATAAAGAGATCAATGGAATAGAATAGAGAGTCAAGAAACAGACCCATGTAAATATAGTCAAATAATCTTAGACAAAGGATCAAAGACAATTCAATGGACCAAAGAGACTTTTTGACAAATGGTAATGGGGCACTGGACATTCACATGCAAAAAAAAAAAAAAAAGAATCTAGACATGTAACTTACCACTTTTACAAAAATTAACTCAAAACAAGTTATAAATCTAAATGTAATATTCAAAACTCTACAACTCCTAGAAGATTACAATAGAGAAAACCTAAATGGCCATGGGGATTGTCAATGACCTTCTAGATACAACATCAAAGTCATGATTTATTAAAGAAATTGTTGATAAGTTTAATTAAAATTAAAAACACAAAGACAGTGTCATGAGAATAAAACAAGCCACAGACTGATAGAAAATATTTTCAAAAGCTACATCTGAAGAGGGACTGTTATCAAAATATACAAAAACAAAAAACAAAAAAACCCTCAAAACTTAACAATAAGAAAAGCAGCAATACAATTTAAAAATGGGCAAAAGACACCTCATCAAAGAAGATATACAGATGGCAAGTAAGTATATGAAAATACGTTCACATTGTAAATTGCTAGGGGATTGAAAATTAAAACAACAATGAGATTCCACTATACACCTATGAGAATGGTAAAAATCCAAACACTGATAACACCAAATGTTATAGAGGATGTGGAGCAACAGGAACTCTCATTCATTATTAGTGGGAATGCATAATGGTACAGCCACTTTGAAAGGCAGTGTGGCAGTTTCTTACAAAACTAAACATACTCTTCCCATACAATCCAGCAATCCCACTCCTTTGTATTTATTCAAATGAATTGAAGATTTGTGTCTACACAAAAACCTGCACATAGATTTTTATAGCAGCTTTTATTCATAACTGCCAAAACTTGGAAGCAATCAATGTGTCTTTCTGTTGGTGAATGGAAAAATTGTGATGCATCCAAACAATTGAATTTTATTCAGTACTAAAAAGAAATGAGCTATCAAGCCATAAAAAAAAAAAAATGGAGAGAACTTAAATGCATATTACTAAGTGAAAGAAGCCAATCTGACAAAGCTATATGTCACATGATTCCAACTATCTGACACTTTGAAAAAGGCAAAATTATGAAAATAGTAAAAAGATCAGTAGTGTCCAGGTGTTGTTTGGAAGGGAAGGATGAATAGGCAGAGCACAGAGGACATTGAGGGCAGTGAAACTACTCTGTATGATTCTATAATGGTGAATACATGTCATTATACATTTGTCAAAGCCTATAGAATATACAACACTCAGAATGAACCCTAATGTAAACTGTGGACTTTGAGTGGTAATGTACTAATCATTCATTGATTGTAACCATTGTACTTCTCTGATGTGGGATGTCGTTAGTGAGAGGTTGTATGCATGTGGAAATAGAGGTATTGAAACTCTGTATTTTCTGCTCAAATTTTCTCTGAGCCTAAAACTACTCTAAAAATTAGTTCATTAATTTTAAAAACTAAAGAAATTGGTAATTCTAAAGAAAATATTTCTCAGGAAAAGTAGAGATTGTTATACTAGATTTTTAAGAAGCAGGCCCAAATATATGCTATTTATAGGTGATGCACTTTAAATAGAAGCACAAAAGTAATTTGAGAGTACAAAGATTAAAAAAGACACTGTGCAAACCAACAAGATTTAGAAAGCTGGTGTGGCTAAAATTTATATCAAATTTAGTAGAATTCAGGGCAAAAAATGTTATAAATCTAGACACATTTCATAAGAGTAAATGAGCAATTCCTCAGTAAGATATAGCTTATTTTCTCTTCCTTACATGGGTGTTGGTCACTAAAAAAAATTTTCATCCCCAAATCCATGTCAGCATTGGCTGCTGGAGAGCTCAATCTGAGACAGCAGGGTTGACTCAACATATAAAAATTAATAAATACGACTCACCACAATAACCAAATAAAAGAGAAAAATCAGATGATCAACAAAGTAGACGCAAACGTTTGGCAAAATTCAATACCTGTTAATATTTTAAAAATTCCACCAATAGGATCTTGGTACTCCTACACCTAGTTTGAACTGTGACTGGGCAATTATAGCAACCAGAGTCTGATAAGGACATGATGACCACACGATGATTGTCATGAGTGAAAGTCTAGGTTGCCCCACCAACCAAGCCACCTGAACCAACAGAAGTGCTAGCTAAAAATGAGAAAGCTAAAACATTTAATACAGGTGAGAGGAGAAGGATTATAAAAATCAGTTATGGCCTTGGGATCAACAGCAGCAACAAGAGTTGTAGCTCATCCCAGTAATGCTTGTAAAATTTTCCAAGAAATTACGATGAATTAAGCTGTGGTAGGGTAGAGTAAACTTAATATGAGATGCAAACTATCAGAGCAACGCAAGAGGAGGGACACTAATGGAAAATGCTCCTGTTATGCACAGATCCCCTCAGACCACTTTATCATTTCTGTTTTCCCTAATCCCAGTTTCTATACATTTTGCCACTGATGGGCTACACCTGCAGCTCTTCTTTGCCCTACTGCCCTCAGGTTACCGAGTCACTTGTGCAGAAAGGCAAAAGTGTCTGGACCGTACATTCTCACAACCACATGCCTACACCCTTTCTCTTCATTTGGTCCTTTACACTTAAGAGATAGCATGGTAGAATGAAGCCCATCTTACTTGCTCAGGACAAACTCTGAGGTGCAATTTACACTCCATAATTTCCTTATACTATCAGGTAGAGCTATCCTCCAGGCTGAAGGTATCCTTCAAAAATTTTTCTCTTGCTTAGATTCTTCCCTTCCCTTTCCTACTTCCCCCATTTCCTTTCTGGTTTCTCTGGAGAGCAATTTCCTTGCACAAGAGGAGAGTCTGGTACTGGGACACCCAACCTAAAATATTTTGTTATAAACCTCCACAACACCTTATATTTCTACTTCATATTACTCAACTCATGGGCAATGATTTGTTCAAAGCCTATCTTCCCTGCTAGTGTGTAAAGTACATAAGCAGAGGGACTGGGTGCTTTTGTCAACCCTAGTGTCTAAACTACTTTGTGGCACATAGATTCAAACACATGTTGTATGATATATGAATGAAAACAAACCAAGAGTATCACAATTAATTAGTGAATTGGCATGTTTGTGATGTTTTAAAAAGAAACATTATTTGTTTCTTTTTACATAAAAAGACTTTTATACATAAAAATGCTTTACTGCTTGTAAGTGGATTTAGTACATTGCCTTAGGATAGATAAGCAAACACCACTACTAAAAATAGAAGTTCTTAGGAATCCACTTGTGATTTTTCAACCCCTCGGGGCACCTTTCTGTAACTGTTATTGGTTTGTTCTATATTTTCTAGTCTGATTATTCTTTTTAAAAGACAAGAGAGACTCAAAACAAAAGCAAAGTTGGTACTAATTGCACCCATTACCAAAGTTATCCTGGGCATTCTTCTCCGTGGGTTCCATCCTGAAAGTTACAGTGAATTGTATGATGTTCAGAATATCTGATTACTTGAACAACATCAGCAGGGCACAACACATGATGTGAGCCCAAAATCACCACAGTTGCTGTTCACATCTGCTAAGCGGGGCCTTAACGAATTGTTCAGGTCATTAGAGAGGAAAATATAGGAAAGAAAACGTGTACATTAATCCACACACTGGGAGCTCTTCATTGAAGAAGGAACTGACTGGTGAGTGCTCTCAGTCACTTAATGACACCAAATTGCTACAAGTAGAGTTTCAGAGTAATTTTAAGGCAAAGAATACAGAAGAGATGAACAAATGCAAAAAAATCAGAGTCAGTTTTCTATGATAGCATGCCTAGAATTCCAACTACCAAACTGAGCCAATTTGAATTCTTTGTTTTTAAAATCTTTCCTCAAGTCTTCTTCTTCCTCTGTGAGCTGAATACACTTCATCCAATATAAATGCCAATTAAGACATGTGCGTTAATCATGATACCTTGGCTCCACTTGTACTATCTTCCCTTTGGGAGCAAAAGGAAATTTGCTTCAAATAAAATAATTTGGGCCCCCTGTTATAAGTTGAAGAGGATCTTGGTGAGGAAAAAGTCAATGTACATTGTGTGTAGAGGTATCTTTATAAAAGCCTCATGCTAAAATTTTAGAGGTTGTTATGCCATCTTAGAAAAGAACGAGGACTATGTTTCACTTTATCCACTGTAGAAATATATTATTTGGATATTTTTAACTCAGTTACTAAATCTGTTTAACTATAAATGCAAATTCTTAAAAAAAGTGTGTATGTATATATATATATACACACACACATATATGTATGTACACACACATATACACACACACGCACACATACATGTGTATGACATATTTATTCCAAACTTTAGATGAAAAGTTTATTCACAACAGCAAATGAAAAAAAGGGGGGGAAAAGCAGAGTTGTTTTATTTTTGTTCTGTTTTTATTGCGGATGGCTTAGTATTTTATTGCGGATGACTTAGTATTTCCTTAATTCTCCTGTGGAATGACAGTCATTTTTAAGTACTGAATGTATTGATATCACAGCTTTTTCAAAAATATTTTTTTGAAAATGCCATTTTATATATATATACATATATACACACACACACATATACACATATATACACATATACATATATACACACACATACATATATACACACACACATGTATATACGTGTGTGTGTGTATATATATATCCTGAGTTACTTCACTTAGAATTATGGTCTCCAACTCCATCCAGGTTGCTGCAAATGCCATTATTTCATTCCTTTTTATGGCTAAGTAGTACTCCATGGTGTGTATGTATACGCAAAGAGGGGAGGGCAGAAGCAGCTTTCCAATTGGACATGCCCACCAGTCTGCCATGTAAACTTATCATTGCCGTGGCAACACGTGAGAGTCACTGCCTCTTTCCATGATAATGACCCAATGACCCATGTATACACCATGTATACCCAATGACCCATGTATACATGCACATACCATGGAATACTACTTAGCCATAAATATGAATGAAATAATGGCATTTGCAGCAACCTGGATGGAGTTGGAGACCATAATTCTAGGTGAAGTAATTCAGGAATGGAAAACCAAACATTCTGTGTTCTCATACATAAGTGGATGCTAAGCTATGAGGAACCCAAAGACATAAGAATGATATAATGGACTTTGGGGATTTGGGGGGAAAGTGGGAGAAGGGGATGAGGGATAAAAGATTACACATTGGGTACAGTGTACACTGCTCGGGTGATAGGTGCACCAAAATCTTAGAAATCACACCTATAGAACTTAGTCATGTAACCGAACACCACTTGTTCCCCAAAAGCTATTGAAATGAAATAAATAAACAAAATAGGTCAATTAAAAAACAACTAGGAAATAAAAGGAGAGAACGATGAAGAGCAAAGGTAGAGAGTGAGAGAAAGCACTGTGGAAACTTACAAATGCAGACTCTATAGCCCTTCATTGTCAGACTTTTAAAAATCTTCTGCTGAATTCTAGCAAAATGAATCTATTTTTATTGCTCTCTTCCTGAATCAAGGAGAGAGCAGTTAAATGCAGGAATCAAAATGCCTAGCTATTGTCAGTTACCCCAGGATACCACACAATGCATGTATCCAATTCCTCCTTGTTTGGAGCACCCTTGTAGCCATCTTCCTTTTTCAACAATACCCTTCGTCATGTACTTTAAATTATCGATTCATTCTTCATTCAGATAGTTTGTCTCCCTTCTTTCCAAAATTCATCATAACTGCTGGCCCATGGAGCACAATATTTCTTATGGTCTAGTGGGGTTATGCATTTATTTATCAAAATACTGTTTAAATCATTTTTAAGGTTTGAGGCAAGAAAAGGAAGCTGCAGCAGGTACTCATCCTGCCGTTTTGAAATGAAAGTTTTTTTCTTGTTTACTCGGTGAGATGAAAAACAAATACAGAATCAAATAGTTGTAGAGATTTTGTTGTAAAACCTACTGTTCATATGTGAGTATCAGACCAATGTCCTTTATTTCCCCTCCATTCACACAATCATCATCTGTGATTAGCCAGAAAAGAGCCTATGGTAGCCTGGATGATGTAAAAAGGACAGAACTTCACAGTATTTAACTGCACAGCTAGAATTACTTTATCTGGTAGTGACAGACCTTCAGCACTTATGTGATTTTTCTCTTCCAGTCTAATAGTACAAATTGCAACAGACCATGGGGTCTGGGATCCTATGTCTTTGACATAGGCTCAATGGTCTATCAAGACCATTGAATTTTAAAATAAAGGCAGCGATAAAAACCTTACAACAACTCAGCAATATAGATGTTAGCTCCATACAGCATGTGAGGAAATAGTCTCAGTGAAGTTAAATTGCTCAAACTCACAAAGCTAATTATAAAGTCAAATGATGAACTTGCTGGCCCAAATTCTGCCTCTCTGAAGTCAAATGTTCTTTATTGAATGCTGCACTTAATACAGCATACTTTAAGATAGCTCCAGCCTAATGTGATGGCTCTTCTATAACTTCTACTGTATTCACTCTATAATTCCCGCCAAAAAAACTCTTCACCTTGAGAGGTTGAACCGTATGAAATTACTGTTTTAATAATCCAAAAGTGGTCAAATATTGGCAATTTCCTATGGTTCAACCTACTATACTGTCTGTAATTGTGTAACAGGGTTGATAATTTTTAGTCTTTAGAAGGAAAAGAATTAAAAATGTATATTAGCATATGAATTCCTCATAGCAGTGCCTTGAGCTTTGTTGGACATCTACCTTGATAAGCCAGCTTGAGGTAGGCAGATCCTTTCCAGGAATAGATTCCAACCAAGTTTCTACTGGGGAAATCAGGTTGCCCCTGTTATAGAGGTGGTATGAGGCAACAAGAAGCTTACTACGGAGTGTGAACTCTGGAAATTAGTGGAAATCATTTGGATATTGCTTACTCAGATCAAGAAACTGGATGTTTGAGGCAATCCTATCTCGATCTCAAGGATCAAAAAGCTCCAGCTAGCATCCCAGATACTACTCTTACATGTATTTCTTGAGAGTAGTCCGCCCTATGAGTCAGGAACCAAAGCTGTGTTTACTCACATGGCAGTGATAGGCATTCACTAAATATTCGTTGACCTAAGGAACAATCATCCCAATTAGACTGTCGTTATTTTACTGGATATTACATAAGATGATCTGAATTCCCTACAGTGCCTTAAGCACGAGTTTGAAACTTGAAAGGCATGCATTTAAAAGCTCAGATTCGGATTGTCAGTCTAGCAGCTTCAAGGCTGGTAAAAATATTCTGCCAAGATAGATACATTAACCTTTGTCCCAGAGAAGATAAGATCATAAACTAATAACCTGGTCACATAAGAGAATGGTGCCACTCATTTTGATTGATAAAGGTATTAGGTAATAGCAAGATTCAGGCACTTAGTTGTCCATCTTCTCTGTCATTTAAAGTTGAGGCTAATACTAAGTGTAGAAAGCCTTATTCCACAATCTAACTAGTGACATCCAAGAAGTATGTGTGTTCTCTGAGCACACTTGTGTGTGTTTTCCTATTGATCTCTTAGTCACATGTATCTATTATGCCTTTCCCAATAATGTATAAGTTTCTTAAAGAGGCCAAGTTTTCCATTTATTTGGTACTTCCCCTCCAAAATATTTCCTCCTGATGACTAATGTTTTAAAAATAAGTAGATAATAATGAAGTTTAATTTTAATCTATATAAATTAACAGACTAAGAGGATTTTATAACAGAAACATTTTTAAATATTTTTAAATATCATTTGAAAGCTTTAACTCCATTATAATGGAGAATGGTGCAAGTTGAGGAATATCTGAATATTTAATCCCTCATTATGAGCATATTTTAAAACATGCCTTTGGTTTATGTTTAAGATAATGAATCATCTGTATTACTATTATTACTACCATCAAACAGGAGCATTAGGACATGTAATGACTATTACAAATGGACTTAATTTAGGAAAGACATTTTGAAAAAGACAAAAACACTGTGAGATTAAATAATTTATTACCATTGCTAAGATGAACACATATACTTAATACTCAATTTTATGCAGAACTTTAAAAAAATAGTTTTAATACAGTATCAAAATTTACACAACTTTATTTTGTCAAAAGACCAGTGTCCCTTGTATTAGCTTCTGCAGGCTCTGCTGCAGACACAAAAGCTTATTTTAAATGTCTTCAGAGTATAGGAATACAACAATTTAAGGATGAAAGCTTTCCTAGGAAAGACGGTGTAAATATAGCAAGCAATTTTCTTTTATAGAGTAATAACATTTTAAAATATAACATTTTTAAAGGGAAGCTTAAATTGTAACCCAATTATGATAATTAGAGAGATAATTCTATAGTAAATTAATACATAAATATTTTCTGAAAATAGAGGGATGATTTTTCATCACAGTTAACATTTTTGAAAGTATAACAAAATTCCTTCACAGTCTCCTACTAGTGACAATTAACTCATTGTGTAATGAGCCCATCTAAAACAACAACAGAGAATATCTGCTATGAATCAAATCTCAGAAATGTAGAACCTATCCCAAAACTGGGAATTGTTGCATTTCTACTTTTATAATCTTAAACTACCATAAAAACGTAGCATTCGGTCACAGGCCTCTTGCACATTCATACAAGAAACTATCATTGCATTTGGATAAACACAAAATACCTATCATAGCATTTCCAGTACACACATTCTAATATTATATATATGTATATGTATACCAAAAATAAGAAATAAACTAAGCAAAGCTAGCACACCTCTTTTTCAAACCTCAGGCAATCTGAACAAGAGCTTTTAGCCTCAATAATGAAGGACATGCGTCAGTTTCATAAAATGTTAGATTGCTGCAGTAGGCAAAGAAAGCTTTTTTCATAAATGCAGTGCAATATTTTAAAGTTTACATAAAGTTTATTAAATATACAGCATGTCTAGAAACTAAATTATAGAAATTGACATCTCACAGCTCGAAACACTTAGAAAAATTATGTTTGCTAGTTTTTAGTTGAAATTGTTAATATGAACATCAATGGATCCACTGAATGAATATGAAGGCTTGTATGCCCCAAGATGTGTCTTTATGAGAAACTCATTAAGATGAAAAGAAAAAGATATATTTATATTGATCAATTGAAGTCAATGGTACTCTCTGATAAGCACTCTACAAAGTCTTGCTACCCTTCTAGCTGGCAGGGAGAATTTACGTGGTATTTTTTAGCACCTCAGAAGTCAACACCAAACTCCAAAAACTTAATCTTATCTTGCATCCAAATTAATGATGAATCCGGAATTAGTAGTTTGTTGGTTGACTGAATTATAAGAGGTAGATGCCCAACTCTCAAACTTGGGAAGCTGGAAAATACCTCTTCATATCTTCAATATGACATGGTAGAAAACTCCCACCATTATGTGCAAGGAGTCAACTCTATTCAGAACACTGAGGCTCCATTGGACTCTTAAAACTATGCAGATTTCCCAATTACGATATTATATCTGGGGATAAAAACACTTAGTTCTAATGAAAACACTGGTACCAAAATAGTGATTTTCAAAGCTACTCTTTTTGAGATTTTCAAAGCTATCTTGTTTGAGATTGACTGTTGTGGACATTGAGGTGAGATACACAGAATATCAGCTTGAGGGGAGAAGTTGTACTACAGGTTTTAGAGGGGAGATATGTGCAATGTACAATCACTCCATGTTATTCCATGAGTCCAGGTTTGTGGAAACCCACTGTTTCCTTTTTCTTCTTCTTGTCCTCTATCTCTTTCTGGCAGTGGTGATCTCCTGTTTGAAAAAGAGCGCATCTCACATTGGTCCTTTGTACTGGTTTCCTGACAAATGTTGCCTAATTCCAGGACACGAACCTGCAGCATCTCCAAGTTTCCTCCACACAACCTTCAAAAAAAAAGAAGATGAAGTGAGTATCTTACTTTTCCTCTTCCACAAGGAGATTTGCGTTTCTTAAGGGTAAATTAAGAGAGGAGCAAAGATGAAGTAAAGACAAGAGACAAAATATCCACATGAATGAGTTCAAATACAAAATAAAATGTGATGACAAGCTTCTTAAAACAAAAGAACTACTTAGTAGTTGGGACTACTAAACCTTGTTAGTAACCAGGGTCAAAATTTTAAAATGATATATTAACTTACTTTAGTTACATAAGTGGTCCCCAACTCTGACTGCACACTAAGCACTTGAGGAGCTCCTTAAACAGTAATCCCCATCCTCGAAGATTCTGATTTCACTGGCAGAAGTGAGGCATGGACGACTGCGCTTTTTAAAAAAGCCCTAAAAGTAATTCTAATGTGTAGCCAGAATTAAGAACACCTTAGCAAGATCATCCTGGTTCCTATATTATACACCCATAACAAAGGATATCAGTATTTAATGAGCTGAGGAAAATGAAGGCGCTTTTGTTATTGAGCTATTTAAGTCCTGAGGTGGTAGTCTTAGGGCCACTAGTAAATTTCTCTGGCTTTTTCTACAGAGTGGGGTCATCAGTTGTCACAAATCTTAGCTACCAAGCAATATGATCTCTCGGATTTCCAAAACAGAAAGCATCCAAATGTAGGAAGACGATAAGAATAAATTCAAAATCACTGAAAGAGATACAATTACAATATGTTAGAAGCTGGGCCACACAGAGAAACAGAAGGTGAGACCAAGAATAATGTAAGCATAAATGTAAAACTACTGAATTTGCCAATAATGTATCAATACACTAATATTGATTGGAATACACACACATGCACATGCATGTATGTGCACATGCACAGTAACAGCCATACCCTCCCAGACTATTTCACGCAAGGGATTATGGTCAGATTGATTGATTGCACAAAACTTTACAATACTCTAACATTAACATAAAACTAGTTTGTTCATTAATTATTCACAACTGTTCCTTTTGTTTGGTTTTGTTTTTGCTTTTAAATAGAAGTGGATACTACAGGGAAACCCAATATCATTAACAGTAATACACAATATAGGGTTCTGTTTACCTTCATTTCCAAGCCAAAGAAACTATTAATGTCAATATTTCAGCATATACCAATACATGGGATAAATATCTTGTTGTACTCAAAAGGAGCTGAAGTTAGGGTTCTTAAATATCTGGAAAGGAATTATTAATACATAGCAATGGATGGCTCAAGCTATACACAAGAGGGTTAGGAAAGTCTCATTTCTTAATAAATTGACACGAGACAAACACTGAATCAAGGAGCCAAAGGATGCTATGGACCTTTCTTTTCTAGCCCTTAAATATAATTACATCTATCCAGAATGCTTTGAATGTGTGGTTTAGAAGCAGAGGGTAGACTTAAGGACCTTACAAGGATAACAGACACCAGCACCAGATGATTACAACTGAAAAGTGCAACTCCTCTTCAAATACTGAAATGTAGAATGCAATGAGCTTACCCCAGATATAACTATGTGGTGAAAGGAAACTCTTAAAGAAGGCAGAACTTTGAAATAAACCAACAATACTAAGGTTGACACGGGAGTAGTGACTTATTAACTAAAAAAGGCATAACAGGTGTGTGTTTGAGACTGTGACTGAGATGACCAATCAAGTATTTCAATTGTCCTCAGGGAATTTACAAGAGCCAGACAGACAAATCTAAAATAAAACAACTACTACAAAAAGACAGATTTACTATTTCTTAGGGGGCAGTATATTAATTTCTGTAGCACAGTTTGGGAAGAGAATAGCTAACTACATACTAACCCACATAAGGTAATATGAATAATAATCTTTTTGCTGTGTAGATGTCAACAACATCTTATCTCTAGGAGCAATACTAGAAACAACAGCAAAACTTCTATCAAGTTCTATCTGAGTCTTATAACCCATCTCATATTATGAGAAAGCTTTATTTTTCTGTGACATTATTATAAAGGCATATAATTTCTCTACTAGAAACCAAGCCTTCATAATTTTCACTAGTTTCACAATTTATCCATGCAACTGCTTTACAAGCTGCATTTTTCTTTATTCTGTGGCATTTACTATGTGTTTTTGATCATATAATTAATAATGGTGACAATAAAATTTTTTGATTGTTTCCAAATATATAAAATTGCTTAAGAATCAGATTTGGGTTTGTTTGCATTTTTTCCTCAAATTCTGGGGATCGAAGACAAAAGTAGACAGAAAGCACACTCCTAGAGAACTTTTAAAGGTAAACAAGGAGGGCAAGCTTTTGGCTTTCTGAAAGTATCTTACATAGTACAAAATAAAAATAATACTGTATGGTGCCTTTCAATTCATTTTTGAAAATGCAGGCAAACAAAAAGATCAACATAAAACTAATCAAAATCCAATCCAGTAATGGGTCTCTATTGAGACTAAGATACGAATTTTCTAATGTCCAGAAACTGAAAGGAAGGAAAGGAAAGGGAAAGAAACAATCCTGGAATTTTTTGCAGAAATTCTGGCATTAAGCACCATGGAGATGGCCCCCTCTGTAAGATACGTGCTTTTCACTTTTCGTTCCTCAGGAAAGGTCCTCAAAGGAAATCTTGGTGTACTCCTGACTTCACTATTCATTAGAAAATAGTTTGAGCAAGTAACTTAATTTCTGGATCTTAGTTTCTTCAAATACAGAATTAGAGTGTTTGGGTTCTTACCCAGGGGTTCATATCTGAATCGCCTGAGGTCTGATGTTAAACTCAGAGATCTGAATTATGAAGGCGGTCCATATACTATTCTTTGGACAAACACTGGAGAATGACCTCTATGGCCCCTTCTAGTTCAACAGTTTTGAACCTATTGTCTGAACTTTCTCTCTCATTCCACAGTCAATAGATGAGAAGTAACAGGCATTCCTAGGTATGTGGCTTGCTTTTTAAAATTTATCTGCGGGAAATATTCAAACTGAAAATCTTAAGCACAGGTTGAAAACCTACAGAAGGTGAATGGTGGTGCATTTAGGAAAGATGACATCTAGAACTAGTGACCTTTTGAAAACAGACAATAGATATGCAGGAAAGAAAAACAAATAATGTAGGAAGAGTTGGAAGAGAAAAATCGGCCACAACACAGGCAAGCAAGAGACTACAAATCTCATTCTAGCACATAAAAAATGCCCAGGGAACTTATGTAACATTTACTGGATTCCAGAAACATCTCGAGGAGGTAGATGAGTAAGTGTCTGAGAAAATTTGGTCCTAATAGATTTAAAGCTGAAGGGTATTTCTAAGCAATTTCACATCCTGATAGGATAGAGAAAAGAATATGAGGATAAAAGTATAATGTAAAGCCAATTAAAATCAGTGTTTAACATGATCAGTGCTTAACCATGATTTCTTGCTTCCTCTACAATATTCCATTTAGCTATTTAAAACTTCACAAATTATATTATTGATTAAATGATACATCCCATGTATATTACTCAAAAAATTAAAATTTAGTCAGGGATTAATAGTAAAATCCAAGCCATATTAATGATTGCATTGAATATGCATCATGAAAATAACATCTTTTTTTTTTCCTGTGGTCTCTGACTTCATAGAGAGATTTCTATTTGTCTATCCTCTTTTTTCTTTTCTGAGACAGGGTCTCATTCTATTGCCCAGGCTGGAGTGGAGTGGTATGACCATAGCTCATTGCAGCCTCAAACTCCTGGGCTAAAGCATTTTTCCCTCTTCAGCTTCCCAAAGTGCTGGGATTATAGGTGACAGCCACTGTGCCTCACCTAACTATCTTTTAGGTTCTTATCTGTTTTTCTTACCTTACTATATTCTGAGTTTGAGTCAACAACTGAAAGCTAAAGATAATACTTTGCATGACATGAAACACACATATATGATATATGAAGAACTAAGCAAAATTACCTAGTAAGGTGGCAATTTTTTCCAAGAATAGTTACAAGTAAATCTAAAGGTGGCTGTATTTTCTTTATCATAGGTTTTTAAACACTGATCTTTAACAAACTTCTTAGAAGTATAAAATAGAAACCCATTTATTTTTATCAAAATTAGAAACATATTTTAGACAGTAAATTTAGTATTTAGAAATGTTTGTAGAGTCTTCTGGAATACAGAATTGGCTGATCATCTCTTAATTGAATATTTTGTAACATGATTGTGTTAATAAAACTACAATAAAATATACTGAATATAAAACCAAGGGAAATTTGTTTTATTTTCATATAAAAATGTAAAGGCATTTGGTTAGCATTTTAAAAATATTCATAAAACAATAGCTAAGCTACGATGTGGCTTTCAACACAGAATACACAATAAAGCACATTAAACTTACATTGCACATTTCTCTGACTATAGCTTTTTCTGTCTCACTAAGGTCATGTTCATACTCTTTACCCTGTTGACGATCTATAGTTTCCTGAACATCCAAGACCTGGATTTGTTGAAAAAGAAAAGCAAATTTCACATGGAAAAAAGCTTGTTAGTTATGATAAAACCATCAAGGAGCTCCACTTTGTAAAACCTTTAGTTTTCTCCATGTCTACATATCAGAGTGGATTAGTATATGGCAACATATTTTTTAAGTAGCTGATTGTTCTGAAATCTATTTGAAATTATTCTATTTGATTTTCAAATGGCCATTAAAAGCTATCCACTGCATCACTAATAATCAATGGAATTCATTAATGTCTAAAATAAGCATATGCATTTACTTTGGTCATTAAGATAACTTCACTGTGTCAACCATTTGGATATAGTCAATAACTCTTGCTCCACTGTAATGATGACCAATATAATTAACTATGTGCCAAATGGTCCAAATGATATGTAGACATGGCCTGCATAAAAGATGACTAAAAAAGATGATAGCGACAGGTGAAACTGGTCAAAACCCAGGAATATGCACATAAGAACTACTGACCTCGCAGTTCTTGCCTGGACATGTTCCCAGTGCCTGAGAAAAGGCATGTGGAGGTGGCTCTTTGATAGTATCAAAGAGAAGTACTGGCTCCTTATAGTGAAAATATTTGAACAACACTTTAAATATTTTTCATGAAAGCAAAATGTCTTGGAATAAAATGCCTTTTAAACAATTTTAGAGCCCTATGTTTCCACTTCTCTAAATTAGTCCTAAATAGGTTGAAAATAATATTCCTTTAAAAATATCTAAAGTTTTCTTGTGGGTACTTTTTATACTATAAAAGGAGAAAACAACTTTGGCTTTCTGTGTTGTTTTTATCTATATCAGTTTATAAATCAAAGTGCTGAAGTAATACAAAAAACTAATGCTCTTCCTAGAATTTCCCACAGAATCCACACCAACTGCAACACTGCTAAGCTACTTGATTCTACTGTCATCATGGTCAATGCTGATGGTCAAATCTAAAGATGCTACCTGAGAATTTACACCAAGTGAGCCAAACTAAATGACTTAAGCATGAAGTGGGACCTTCAGGTCAAGTTCATAGACACTATCTGAATCGAAATAGAGTTCAATCCTCTAATAATTAATCTAATCACAAACTACTCTCATTAATTTGAAACTTCTAGCCATTATTATTATAAAAATGCCACTTCTGAGCCCTGATATCTCAGATTACAGTTAATTTACCTTCTTTACATATTTAGAGAAAATCACTGACTGTTCTCGGTGAATATTCATAGAAAACATAAAGAGCTCCTTGAGCAAGCTCATTTACCTACAAATTTGATTTGTAATGCACCTTAGAGAAGTGTACTTCAAATCAGTTAATTTTTACTAAATGAAGTAAAGTTCCAATGAATAGTTATCATAAATTTTAAAACAAGAAAAATATAGTGTTATTACAAATGTACTAATTTCTTACAGTGATTTACATTTCCCCACAAACCATGACCATAGATTTTATAAAGCCTAGCATTTTCTATAAAATCTGTCAGAAAGTGAGAAACTGAGCCACTGTACTAATTATTCTTTTCAGAATAGACAAATCTCATGAAATAAATCAGCTCTAGATAGTTGGCTCTCAAAAACAAAACATGTCAAGTGGCCACAATTTCTTTTTCTTATATTGAAATCTTTTTAAGATGCATTTCCCAAAAATGATGTTTGTATATATTTCTGTGTCCTAACACAGTTAACTCATGGAAGCAAACACATTTGATATTCAAGGGCCCCAGTTTTCTAATAAAGATGTTTTAGTTGCTCAGTATCACTTATCTGCCAACCAACGACATTTGGTTGAGATATATATATATATCAAGAGAGGGAGATAAATATACATATATCAAAATATATATAAATACATATATCAAAATATATATGTAAATATATATCAAATATATAAATATATCTCTCTCA
Source organism: Macaca thibetana thibetana (assembly GCF_024542745.1). Lineage (NCBI taxonomy): Eukaryota > Metazoa > Chordata > Mammalia > Primates > Cercopithecidae > Macaca > Macaca thibetana. The sequence continues at coordinate 50,573,775 of NC_065590.1, forward strand.
AAATATATACATAAATATATATATATCTCTTTATATATATGTATATATTTTGTTTGTTTGAGAAGGAGTCTCACACTGTCACTCAGGCTGGAGTGCAGTGGCACAATCTTGGCTCACTGCAACCTCTACCTCCCAGATTCAAGCAATTCTCCTGCCTCAGCCTCCCAAGTAGCTGGGATTACAGGCGCCCACCACCACACCCGGCTAATTTTTTGTATTTTTAGTAGAGACGGGGTTTCACTATGTTGGCCAGGCTGGTCTCGAACTCCTGACCTCATGATCCACCCACCTCAGCCTCCCAGAGATAAAATTGTATAAATTAGAACTAAATTCAGAGAAAACTGAGGAGCTCTTCCTTGCCCTCCCCTTCCTTTTAGGCCACACTAACAGCTGCATTGAGAAATCTGGAAAAGATTTCAGTGTGACTCACTATGCTGCTCTGATTCAAATAACAATTGCCATTTAATAAGGCAACAGGCTGAAATGGCTTTCAAACAGTTTGAATAGGAGGAGAAGCTGCTGCTGTTGGAGTGTGTGCAGATGCTATAACACTACAAGATAGAAGCCAATCTCTGGTCCATTTTCTACTTCTAAAAGGCTTTTCAGATAGCTAGTGCCTGATTCATGCTAAAGTTCATCCAAGTGCTGCCACAGAGAACAAGACTACTCAACAGTCCATAAACCAATACCCACCAGAGGCAAAGCAGTGCCCCCTCACACTGGCTGTGCCTTCCCAGGAATTCCTCTCAGTTGCTCACTTTGTGAATTATCCCAACAAAGACAGAAAATGCCAAGTGCATTGTCAATGGCCACTAGCATGGTTGCCCTACCTTCCCTCATCAATCATTAGTATATGTTTAGGAAAAGCAAATTCATTTTGTATAAGCTAAAGCAAAATATCCTGAGGGAGCAAAATCTTCTGCTAAAACTTAATCATCTCAAAATGAAATAAACATTCTGAAGTTCTCATCTATGTATTTGTTTTGTGCAAGCCACAGAAAGTGCGGCTCACTCCAAAAGAGGAGTGCATCTTCAGGCTGATGATAAATCATTTTGAAATTGAAACAGTTTTAAGAAGAGCTGTGAAACTCATGTGGTAAAAGCAGAATGGAAGCACTCTACCTGTTTTATGGGTCAGAAACGTTTGATCAAAGCTACATGTTAGAAATTATAGATAGATTTGTTAGACAGTGTTTCATATTCTGAAACTGATAAAATTTTAAGAAACCGTCTCAATTTTAAGATGATTTTTATTGCCTGCGTTAGTTTCTTCTGAGATAGGTAAATATTTATATTGTTTATTGTTTATATTATTATATTGTTTATATTATTATATTGACTATTGTTGTACTTATGGTCCTGATTTTTCATTAATTTTACTTATTGGAAAGCTCATTATTGGTAAAGAAAATAGATGACAAATTTTAGGCAAATTTTTGTGAAATCACTGCAAAACGTGAAGAAAGACACAAAAGTAAAGTAGCTTTCTGAATAAGACCATATATCTATTTTCTATTATTCTATAATGGGGCATTAACTGGAGTTTGAGAATCTAATTTCTACTTAGAAGAGGAAAGACTAAGTTTTTATTTATTTCATTACTTTATTTAAGTTGTATAATGTACTTCAATTGCATCAAGAAAGAATAATGTGGTATCCTTCCATATTCTGACCAACTATTAACTCCCTATATTTGAAGACATCCATGCTACAAACATTGCACATAAAATACCTATCACAGTTTTTTACAAATATGGATATACATGCACAGACTTCAACTTCGATGCCGATAGATATGAATCACATTACTCAAAACAAAATGATAAAACTAGAGATTCAACCATAAGTACTCAAACTCATTGTCAGTTTAGAACAATTAAAATCATACTTCAAAAATTAAGATTTAAAAAGTTACACCATAAGGAGTCAAAAAATAAAATATCTATGGTTCAAGCAAGACTGTGAGGACTACTAGACTACAGCGAACAAGCCACAACACAACTGAAGCTCTGGATAAATGGTTGCACACGATTGGTTACCTTAAGAGAATGTACCACAGGTTCAGGCTGCTGGGAAGGTGTGGCATGTCCACTGAAGCTAGCTGCAGAGTTGGGTGAACTGTTACTCCCATCAGCCCCTGATGACAACCTAAAAGAACCCTTAGTAGAAAATCAACAACTTTGTTATTAAAACAAAAGTCGTTTATAACTACAAAAATGTCATTCAGTATTCAATTTCACTACTAAATGAGAATTAGCCATTTTGTTACTTTTTCCTAACCTATTCTACAATGCTATCAGTCTGTTCATTGGAACACACTTGCTGATTGACCAGCAAGAAAACATAATGAAGAGCCACCTCAATACATTGCCAGATGCCATCTCTGAAATGCCCCACCCCCAAGGAATGGCCCTTAAACATATTTCAAGAATGATTTTTGAAACTCAAAGATACTCAAGAGTAGGAAATTCATGAGTTACTCCATAGCTGAGTTAAACATGCTCACTCAGCAAGCCAAATGCCATATTCCATATGTCTCAGAATATGCAGACACATCACATTCTTGTGTTGGAGAAACTGTGTCTCTCACAAAACCTTTTTTTGAGGGAAAGACCTATAATAAAGCATTTTCAAAAAAGATTTATCCAAATTCAACATTTTCTTTAAAAACTGAAAATTGTCCTTTTCTGGTCTTTTTTAAAGATGAAAAACATAATAGATATAAATTACATATTTTTAGTTTAGTGGTTCTTCAACTTAATTGGTGAGAAACTAGAACCTGTACATGATTAATTTGACATGTGCAGGCCACATTCTTCTGTACAAGAACTGGAAATTTCCCCTAAGGATCTGTACTTTTTCTAAAGGGTGCTTGGGGGAAGACTAATGGATCAGCAAAAAAAAAAAAAAAAAAAAAAGAGAGTATCAGTTATCTACTCTTCTGGAAAAAGCAGTCACATGGGAATTTTCCAAATCTATTTTTACATAGATAGATCATTATACTATTAGGGAATCTGAGATTTTAATTTCTGCCTATCAACCTATTTACAGAATTTTTCATGACTAATTGATAAGTAATTGCTCCACTCAAGATGATTCTATCAATCTAATACCCTGAAGAGGAGTCACTGAAGGTGTATCATGAGAATTCATAAAGAGAGAGACAATGGTAGTTTGGAACATTAATTTGCAGAATCTCTCCATCACCCAGGCTGGAGTGCAGTGGAACGATCATTGTTCACTGCAGCCTTCAACTCCTGGACTTAAGCAATCCTCCTACCTCAGCCTCCTGAGTATCTGGGACTACAGGCATGTGCCATTATGCCTAGTGACATTTTATCTTTTTCACAGAGACAGGGTCTCACTATGTTGCCCAGGTTGGTCTTGAACTCCTGACCTCAAGTGATCCTCCTGCCTCAGACTCCCAAAGTGCTAGGATTACAGGCGTGAGCAATTATGCTCAGCCAAGAGAATTTTTATGATGTACATTTTAGAAATAAGAGGAGAAATCTGCACCCAGCAATTATAGGTATGGATTACATGTAAACCATGCTTTATAGGGAAAGCTTATTATTATTAACTTAATGTTATTATTATTGCAGATTATTATTTTTGCAATTTGGAAGACTTTCTCCCTTTCTTTCTTGCTGTCATTTCTCCTATGTCCTCAAAGACTCCCCCTGCCAGCTCACTAGCCTACTGAGGCCACATTCTTTTCCCTGCTCAAAGAGTTCTACAATCCAGTCAGATCCTGCCCCCAGCCTCACTAGTCAACAAGGAGGGGAAGCAGTAGGATATGGCACTTAGGTGGTTTCTTCTGCTTCTGTCCTCCATTGCTACTAAAACTAAAATGTACAGCAGGTGATGAAACAGGATTGTCAATTAGAACAGCCCCAATCCCCTGTGGGAAAAGAAATTATAAAATTTATTTTCCTATATTTGCAACCCAGATCAAATCACACACAATAATGCCTAATACATCTAATGGAAGGGAAATTATCTGAAGTTTAAAGATGGTTAAGGGACACGCCCTTCACCCACCCTTACATTTTGGACATCTTCTTCCTCTGTACTTTGGATTCTTTGGAATCAAATGGTTCCAAAACTCAGGAGTTATAAAAGGAAGCTCCTCTTTCCTGAGTAATGCTGGTCCTATATTCTTCTCTTTTCCTCCTGGTACCACTCTTATGAACAATTCCCAAAGATTTCTCAGGTTACACAGATTTCACTTCAAACCTCTTGTTTAGGACCCACCACTGCAGTGCCATATTTCCTCTGACTTAAAAGTCATATTTCCTCTAATTTAGAAGCCAATAAACCTTCCCACTCTGAGCTACCTCCTTCCTGTTTTTACTTTCAAATCCTTTTCTGCCCAGCCTTTCTGCTTCAAAGGTTCTCTTTCCAGACCTGGTAAAAAGATAAGCATATCAATAATACCATGCATGGGCCTCTATCGTTCAGGGCATTTGGGTTTAATAGAACTTCTAAAAATCAATGTAAACAACATCCTTAAACCAAATCATCTGAGCCATTTTCCATTGTTTAAATGTAAACAAAGTCCTGTTGTGGCCATATCTATTCAAAATCACACATTTTTTTAAATGAAAGTAGTTTCCTTAAAAAAAAGGGCGGGGGCTACAATAGTATCTTGCCTAGAGTATGGGGGGGCGGAATTCATCATTTAGGGATGAAAGTTATACTTCAAACTAGCTTTGGGAGCCATGGACTACAAATCAACCAGAAAGATCAAGGCTTATATTTTATTTTGTTTTTGTGAAGCCATAAAGGTAACCAAATGCCTGGTGAAGTTTAGTTCCAACAGATGTTAAATAATGTTCTAGATTGCAATAACAGAATGAAGCACCTCATTCTATTGTATCTCATTTAGTACTATAAAATGTTAGTTTTCTATGCACTTAGTGGAATCAGACCAATATTGGGAGAATTATGAGGGTTCAATTTACATATACTCTCAGTTGACTAATATAATTTCACTGAACTATTTAAAAATATATGCTACTGAGCCAAACAGGGAATTTAAAAAGAGAAAAATCTTACTAAAACTGGAAATGTGATTTCCAGATTGAGTGGCTTGTTTTCAAGCTACATATGAACACACAGTGCATGCATCACCTCTGTCAGTAGACAATTTTAAAGGGCAAAGGAGTACTTTTCTGAGCTTGTCTAGAGGCATATGATTTTCAGGACCACTGACCTAAACTCCTTTTATCATGAAATGTCCAGGGTACCTTTGTTCTTCTCTCCTGCATGGGGTTGCTCCACTTTCACCCCCATATGTGGGGGGAAAAAACAAGAAAATTGTTTAGGAGGTGAAAAATTCTACTCCCATCCTCCCTCCCCAGACTTAGACATACAACTTTCTTTCATGTGTATGAACTTGTTTTCTACCCCCCAGTATAACTTTTTCTCTAGCAACAGAAGTCATCTGGTTATGCACAAGCAAATGCATCCAGCTGACTCATCTTCACTCACCGGGAGAGTGGGCAGGCATCGTCCTATTCCTCGGCACCCTTGCCACCACTGCAAGACCCGCCGGGCTCTGGGCCCCCAGCCTTTCTCCATATTTGAGCTGTTTCTAGTTGGAGGTTGCCTTCTATTCTGGCTGGCCTTATATTTGGAACAATATGGTACAATCACTCAGAAAAATACTGTTTCCCAAGTCTCAAGAAAGCAGATAGAACATGAAGCTTAATGAGATGAACCACAATGACCACAATGGCAAGCTGTAACATGCACCTGTAGCTAGGGAAAAAATTAAAATAAAAACAATCTAAAGTCCTATATATTAGACCTAATCCTGATTTAAGTTTCTGGTAAACATATAACTACATTATCAATTCTATCAAAAAGTAGATGATAAAGTCAAAATTACAGAAAAAACTTGAAGGTACTTAAACAACTTTATTTTATGGGTTTTACCAGCATAAAATAATACTATGTCTTACCTGGATATTATATAGAAATAAACTACATAACTTCAGAACTTAACAAAAGTTATTTGAAATACAATTGGCAGCACTATGCCCTTTTGTTAAGAAGTGCAATTTGGGTATACATATTCAATAATACTCAGAAAATTGAAACTGCACCAAATTTTTAACAAAATGTCTGCATATTGAAGAGTATATAATCAGCTAAGAGGTCATCACTGCATTAAAATAAGTATTTTACATAGAAAATCTACATAATTATCAAACTTTCTATTAATAAGTTAACTAAAATTTTTTTGTATTTATTAGAACTAGAGCCATCACATAATTGAAATGAAAAGAAAAAGGTCCTTAATTTTAGCTTTTTCCATCACCAAACTATATAATCCTATTAAATGATCAGAAACAAAATGAACTTATTGGAACATGATTTCCTCTCCTGCCAACTTTCACTAAGACCTATAACTAAGAATATTATGTCCCATGGAATAAGAAAATAATTTTAATAATTTTGGCACCATTTTGTGGATTTTAATTTTAATAATTTAAATTATTGTGCCTAAATGTTGAGGTTGACTTTAGAAGACTGAAAATAAGGACATAAAATTTTAGTTCTCATCAATTCATTTTTTTTGAAGTTAGTGCTCTATATCTGAATAGTATTGGTCCAATTTTCACTCTTCTCTAACTTTTGGAGGTTGAAGAAAGAAAAGGCACAATGGTCTTAAGTGAAGTAAGAAAGAGAAGAAATAATGACCAGTAGTTGGTACTCACAAAACTCTTTTCTGAACCTATTAAATTGGCACCAGTTACCTATCAAATAAGTCACACATACTCTATTTCTCACATATAACAGAGGCAATTATATATCTGCACTTGGGTCATAATGTTAATTTCATCATAGCAACATTAATTTGAACATTGCTCTTTTGATAATTATTCCATGTGTAGCGTCTTATTTGTTTCCATCATCAAAAGAATTATCTCCAAAAATTTATAATATGGTTCACAGCTTAATACTCACCTCCCACCCCAATCTGCATAGTTCTATTTCTCAGATGATCATTAATGAGTAATGCAAATTTTATAGTTATTTTTACAAGTAAGGAGATCTAGTATCTGAATTTGATTATTTCTGTAACATGCACCTCTCAGATCTTATCCTTTTTTGGATTTAACAACTGAGTAAAACATATAGGAATTCTACTTTCATTCTTTCTTAATGTATAGCAAGGCTAAATCCCAATGCCTCTCCATTGTAACAAAGTTTATCATCATACCCATGAAATCTAAGGTAGGATTTATGACCGCTTGGAAGCCAGCTGGCAAGAGCACCATTTAGCTGCTATGTCAAGAATTCACGATCATTTCCAACTTTCAGAAAGTAGATACTACATAAAACAATAGCTATACTTTAAGTATTATAAAATGTTCCTTTAAAACACATTAAATATGTATTTTATAGTATTATTAATTTCATAACGGGGACAATAAACAGGGTCCAGATCTTTGTGGAAGAATAAACTGACGATATAACCATTTTAAAGGAAAAAGTACTCTTTTAGAACCAGGATTAATTAACTTTCTTCCCAGGTCGGCATATAGTTTTTTTTATGTAGGTATACAGAAAAATGTGTTCTGGGCCAGCCATCATCTTTGACTTAATAACTACATCAAAATGGTATTTATAGACTAATGAAGGCTTAGTGTTTCGCCAGGCCTACAATTGCCAAACATGGTGTTTTCTGAGGACGGATTCATAAAACATAAGAAGCCTTCAGTAATTCAGTCATTAAACTTATTTCTGGCAACTTTGGGGCTCAAAAATGGTGGAACTCAGATTCCGGTCACTAATTGGAAGAACAATTCCAAACAGTGTTAAGACTGTCACTTCCTATTTTCTGAAGAATTCTGTTTTGCTTAGTTTTGTTTTCTGTAGTTTTCTAAACTTCCAAGTTTGTGAAAAAGAATTCCTGAGTGACCTTAACACTCACATTGTGTGGGAAGTAAATTATAGATTACTTACTCTGTGGTAAGTACTCATAGAAATCATAAAAGAATATGAAGAATTATGAATCACTGAGTCTCTTTAAGTTTCACTATAACTGTACTATAGTCAATAGTTTTTATTCCTTGAAAACTCTGGAAACTTCTATAGAGGTAATAGTGTAGGGTTTTTCAGAAAATGAAAATTTGTGAGGAGGAGGGAAAAGTGAAAATCAAGTACTGAAAGGAAGAAAAAGAGGGAAATCCAAACTGTACTTCTGACTCACCAGGCATCTCAGCAAACTTCAGACACACATAAATGTTCCTCTTGAACGATGAATAGAAAAAGTCCCCAAGAACTGTTTGTTGGAAACCTCAGTAATAAAGAAAGTATAAAGTGACCTATGTTTTAAGCTAAGAAGAAGAAGAAGTCAGCCTGACTTGAAGACTTTTACCTTACTGACTTTGAAAGGCATAAAGATGGGCAAATGAATTCACATATGGGCATTTGCATGGGTTTAGTATGAGTCAGAACCTTTAGTCCTCAGGACTTTCAGGGTCAGATTCTGGTTAGTTCTTCAAACTTCAACAGGGTATAAAATTCTCTGTACTTAAACATGAAATCAACATGAAGTTTTCAACAACAACATCTGCAACATTTTCTCTTCAAACTATGACCATTCTAATAACAAATAGTTCTCATCTATTTATTTAAAGATGCACAAGGTTCTCTAAGGCACTATAGCTTATCTTTCCCTTATTGCTCACAATGAGTTATATATGGAAATGAAGGAAACAAAAACCAATTTTGCAAAAAAAAAGACCATTTAATTTTTTTACAGTCATGTTTCTTTTCTCAAATTTGCATGAATTGTTACTGTTCCTCATAGAAATAATAAAAAACACTAAGAAATGTCCAATATTATATGTTATCTAAAATACATGAATCACAAAATGATGATCACTCAGAATTTGATGTGTGATCTCTGCAATAGGGAAAATCACCTAAAAAATAAAGCTCCTAGAGAAATCCTTTAAATTGTTTTCACTAGTAATGAAGTCAAGGAAATTTTTTAATTTAATGAAAATGCTTCTTAAGAAAAAGTTTTGTTTGCATGCCAGAAAAATAGAAAACAAATATACTGGGTTTCTTATTGAACATATACATATACATATATGTACATATGTATGTGTATACATAAAAATATATATGCACTATATAAATATTTCCAATTGACTAAAAATCACATTCAATAGAGTAATATTGTAGTGTTACATAAAATAGTTTCTCATTTTGATATAAATCAGATGTAATGCACTTATAACAAATTTGAGAGCCCAGCCCTCTCATTCACTATAGAAGGCCAACTATGGAAGCCTGAAGATTGATCAGCTAAAGTGGTTTCCTGTTACTTAAAGATGCTTAATTTTTTATAACTCCTGAACTTGGTTAAACTATCATACAATGCTTAATACCTCATCAGTGTGTATGCCTAGTTTAAGGGGGAGGATAAATTAAGTTTTCAGTTATTACAGGGCAAGGCAGATGCTTTGCTCAATCTAATCAGGGAAATAATATTTTGTTCAGTTTGGCCAATCTTCATTCTGACATATTGTAAAACTGTTCTAGCACATAAATAGAAGCTCTGATTGGAAGAGACTTTAAAGGTCACCTTAGCAAACCCTTTCCAAGAGATTCTTGTGCATAGGCTTAGAAATGCTAAGATCCTCTTGCCTTACTCTAATGATAATATTTAGTTGGTTATGTCCAAAGAAAAGTGCATTTTTCATTTAAATTAACTAAAGAATCTATTCAATGCTGATTTAAAATAATAAGTAATTCCCTGGATGTATAGTCATTCATTTATTCACTTAATAAACATTAACTTAGTAACTATCAGAGGTGATATTGCATGCAATGGCATATAGATACCTATTCCAACAAATTGTTGTTGAAAGAGAAACACAGTGAGTTCAAATCATAGACTCCAGGGTCTCAGTGCCTGAGTTTAAATTCTTGATCTGACACGAGCTGCATGACTTTGGACAAGCTATATGACCTTTCCATGCCTTAGTTTCCTCATCTATAAAGTGTAAATAATAATGGTAAAATGGTACAGTCACTCTATGGGTTTGGAAACTTACATGGAAAGAGCTCTTAAAACAGTGTCTGGCCCACATAAGTGCTCTATCAGCATTTGCTGTCCTTATCATGAATGTTTTTGCTTTGCTTGTCAACATATTTTATAACTTGTCAATTTATGTCCACATGTTTATTATTGAGAGTGTCAGTTCTCAACAGGGGCGGGGGTGATTTGGCCCCCAAGAGAAAACATTTGGCAAAAATGCCTGCAGACATTTTTACTTGTCAAAACTATGCAGTTTCTACTGGCATTTAGTGGGTAGAGGCCAAGGATGTTGCTAAATATCTTAAAATGCACAGGACAGTCCCCTCACAAAGAAAGGATTGTCTAGCCCAAAATGTCACTATAGCTGAGGTTGAGAAACCCTGATTTAGAGAAAGAGAACTATGTTGGGAAACTGCAAAGCAAAATTTCTGGTGACAGCTCTATAGCAGATTTTGCATATGAGGACATGTTGCCCACAGGATTTGGAGCTTGAAAGGATTTAGAAGGAAACTCCTTAAGCTTCAGTGCTCAAGTGGTCTAAGTATAAAGGTGGCCACGTTTCCACCCCCAAATAAGAAATTACTCTAACAAAAGAAACAGAATTGAAAATACCCATATCATCCTACTGTAACAACACTAGCAGAAAGAGGATACGCTGTGGGCAGCCACAGGGCAGTGGTCCAAAGAAAAGAGTTCTTGAGATAGAGACATATAGTATGCTACAGTACCTAGAAAATCGTGACACCAATCCCACATAGAGAATACAATCGGCAGAAGGGGCTCTGTGGAAGTTATAGAAGATCATAAAGCTTCCTTAACAATTTGCTGGGCAAAGATTCTGCACTTAACTTGAAGCAGTCACATTAGGAAAGAATAAAATTGCCAGCAAATGGAAGTGGGGGCCTTGACACCTGAAACATCTCAGTGCCAATGAGAGCATTATAAGATAATCGCAAAAGATTAAATAGATAAAAAGATAAAAAAGAGATTAAATTGTAAAAGATAAAAGAAATAAGAAGGAGAAATCTGGACCAGGGAGGCAACTACTCTCTCCATCACATGTGGTGAAGGATTGTAGCCTATGTACAGACTCCTCGGCGGTCAGAGGACTTCTTAAGGGCGTGTTTTTGACATAACAGCTCTCAATCATTAAGCTCCTACCACGTTAGGACTACCTTAAGTGCTGTCCATTAAAAGATTACTAAAATTGGCTAATCTGAGCTCCTAAAATGCTAGGTGAACATCCAAAATATAGAAATAACTCAAACATCTCAATAGCAAGGAAACAACCCAATTGAAAAATGATCAAAGGACCTGAATAGACATTTCTTTAAAAGAAGACATAAAAATAGCAAAGGGATATATGCAAAAATTCAGAAAATTCTCTAATCAAGAAAAAATGCAAATTAAAACCACAATGAGGTATCATCACATGCCTTTTAAAATAACTATTATCAAAAAGACAAAAGATATCTTGGCAAGAATATGGAGAGAGGGGAACCCTTGCACACTGCTGGTGGGAATGTAAATAAGTATAGCTATTATGGAAAACAGTATGAAAACAGTTTTTCAAAAAATTACAGGTAGGACTACCATATGATTCAACAATCCCACTACTGGGTATACATTAACATTAAACAAAATCAGTGTGTCAAAGAGAGCTCTGCACTCCCATGTTAAGTGCAGCATTAGTCATAACAGCCAAGATACGGAAACAACCTAAGTGTCTGTGAATGGATGAATAAAGAAAATGTGCTATCTATATATGACAGAATACTATTCAGCCTAAAAAACGAAGGAAATCCTGTCACTTGTCACAACATGGATGAACCTGGAGGACATTATGCTAAATGAAATAAGTCAGGCACAGAAAGATAAATATTGCATGATTGTACTCATATACGAAATCTAACAAAAGTTGATTTCTACTTAGAGAAAGGTGGTTACCAGGAGTTGGGAGGATTGGGAAGGAGAAGGAAATATCAAAGGATACAACATTTCAGTTAGACAGGAGGAATAATTTCAAGTGATCTACTGTACAGCATGGTGACTATAGTTAATAATATATTGCATTCTTAAAAAATGCTAAGAAAGTGGATGTAAAGTGTTCTCACCCAAAAATAACTATGTGAAGTGATGTATACATTAATTAGCTGTATTAAGTCATTCCACAATGTGTATATACTTTAAAACACCATGTTGTACACAGTAAAGACATAATTTTATCTATCAATGTAAAAAAAGTTTTTTTAAAGATACTAACTGTGGGCCTGGTAATGTTTTCAGTAATTTATACCCCAGAGTGATTTTTCTTTCTTTGGGTCCCAGAAGTCTCCTTCTAGTCTATGCACTCATTCTTTAGCTCCTGGGTTGCAGAGAGATCCATATGATCCTATGGAGGGTCAGGTTGGTTGGAATGGCTCAGCAGCCTTCAAAGGAATTGGATTAGAAGCATGTAAATATTAATAACTGATACAGATGAACTACTACACACCAGATTAACATCAGCTCTGTGCTCATTTGACCTTCTCCACTCTAGGTACATAACTGTGGCTGCAACCATTACATAAAATGTGGGTATCTATCCTTAAAAACAAATGAAAGTAATATTAATTCACACACCCCTCATTTATTATGCCAAATAATGGCTGAGAATGATGTCTGTGGAGTCACAGTGGATGTGGTAAGCAGCTTCAATTCAGAGAACCTAAAGTCTTAGGTTGCTGACATGTTCAGGAAAAGAAAACTAGTTCTATCTGCCTGCAGTTGAAGGATGTGAGCACAGGATGTGAGGCCCAGAGTAGCAAGAGCTGAGTATGGCATGACATGCAGGAGTTGCATGGGAAATCTCCCATGCCGTAAGAAGGATCTGAAATTTATTCTATGTGGAGCCACAGATGTAACAGGAACTGATTGGTGGTGGACAGATTGATCTGGTAGTAGTGTGGAGAATGATTTGGGAGGGGCCAGACTAGCTGAGAGGAAATTCCAACTAGGAGATCAACAAAGAATTTGAAGGGAAAAAATATTACTTATTGCCTACACTGCAAAATAGCAGAAGAAATTAAAAGGACAATATTGATGGATTAGAGGGCAAGACCCTATGAGCTTTAATGTCTATTTGAATGTAGGCAGCGAGGTTGAAGGAGTTATCCAGGATGACTATCAGCTTTCTGGTTAGGTACTAAACGGTCATGCTATTAACCAGGATAGAAAATACTGGGGGAAGTAATAGACCCAGCTCCTTCATCAGATTTTTAAAATCAAGATCAAAGAGGTGATTAATAATGCAAAGCCCTGAAGCATTCTTTGTCACAAATACCCTCCAAAAGGTTTTCTTCTGACATGTGAAATAAGAGAGTTTGCAAAACATTTAAATTTTAAATGATTTTAACTTCATCCAGTGCTCACTGCATCACTAATGAAAATATCTCTGCAAACAATAAAATGTTATTGGAAGGAAAAGAAAGTAATTTTGAAATACCTGTTCCTCCAGGTGAAACTTACAGATACAGAAATATAGTTCCCAGAAAAAATAAAATGAAATAAAAGTAATTACAGAAGGTTAGCAGGATGCCTTTTTACAAAAATTACAAAGGGCAAACCCCAGGAAGAAAAGAATTAATATCTTTTGAAAGGGCTAAGACAGCAAACACCTAGTGTCTCTGCAGCCAGAGTGACAGCAGACAAAGAATAACAATGAAGGCCTGGTTGAAAAAAAGAAAAAAGAGGCTGTTAAACAATACCTAGGAAACATAGGCAACTGCTTCTAGGCAATGAGTCTATGTGCTTAATACTTGACTTTTATTAACTATAGAACTCCCAGTGAGAAACACTGAAATTCCTACAGAAAAAGACTGATACTTTTAAATTCCTTTTCAATCAGGCTGGTATTAAAGAGTAAAAGGTGATGGTATTGCTGTTGAGAACATATCTGAATACTTTCAGGTGTAGGGCTTATTTTTTAAAAGGGAGAAAAGGAAAGCACAAGTAGGACAGAGAGCGTAAGGGCATGGAACTGAATTGCCAGTATGGATGCAATGGCAAAGAAGTAATGCTAATTAACATTGCATCTGACTTGCAGACCAGAGCCAATTAATAATTGTGTTAAACACCTCAGCATGCTATCAGGGCCCAGTGGAACACATGCACTGAGCTAAAGCCCCAGGAACTAAACAGTGACTTAAAATAAATCTTTGCTGGGTTGACTAAGAAATATTCCACTGTGAGGTAGTGTTTGCTGCCCTAGCTTTGGCAAAAAGAAGGGTCTTAAGTTCTTCGATGAATCTTCTAGTATGTGAAGCTCCGATGCAAAATAGGAAGGTCAAGACAAGAAAGATGCTAATAGAGAAGCAAGAAGAGTCAGTTTCTTACAAGGACAGCTACCTCTCTAGGATACATACAATAATACAAACAAGCACAGCTACCCATTAGGCTGTAGGTCCACCCATGCCACCTGCTGAAAGATCTATCATGGAGCATTAGCAATGATCTTATGCTTAAATGTTTACAAAAACGAGAGTAGCCAAAATGAATCTGGGCAGCGTGGCCTCTGCATACTTAGTAGTAGTAAAATCTCTGGCAGGAAAAAATGAAATCCACCATCAGTGAGACCATCATCAAAGCACAAAAGGAAGCATCATGGAAGCATGAGCTCTTATTGTCACAAACCAGTTCTTACTAGGAAGGAAGAAAATAAAGATATTTTAAATATATGTTTATCTGTGCCCTACCTTCTCACAAAAAAAAATTACGATGGAAAACAAGATTTTTTTATTCAAACTATATATACACTCATTTAACTGAATCATATTCAAAAGGATAAGTCTAAGGCACACAGAGTTAAAACAAAATATAAAACATCTTTGCAGAGTCAGTCCATTGAAGTAAGTTCCTAAATCATCTGCACCCCTGGGAGACTAAAAAATCTAAATGGGACTGGGAGCAGTGGCTCACACCTGTAATCCCAAAGTAAGCACTTTGGGAGGCCCAGGGGACAGATCACCTGAAGTCAGGAGTTCGAGACCAGCCTGGACAACATGGCAAAACCTAGTCTCCACTAAAAAAAATACACAAATTAGCCGGGTGTGGTGGCACAGGCCTGTAATCCCAGCTACTTGGGAGGCTGAGGAAGGAGAATCACTTGAACCTGGGTTGCGGAGGTTGCAGTGAGCTGAGATCACACCACTGCACTCCAGCCTGGGTGGCAGAGTGAGACTTCATCTTAAAAAGAAAAGAAAAGAAAAGAAAAGAAAAGAAAAGAAAAGAAAAAGCTAATTGGGTCTCTCTTTGCAGTCCACATTTGGCTCCTCTCTTTAAATCTTGGGGTGTCCAGGATACAGTCCACAAACCTCTTCTCTTTTTTTCCTCAACATTCATTGACAAGAATGGGAATTCAGTCCCATAGTTTATATATATATATATATGTTTCGTTCTTCCCAGTTTTTTATCTCCAGCTCTGATAGCTCACCTGAGTTTGAGATGTACACATCCAACTCTATGTGACATCTCCTTGTTGATGTAAAACACCGCAAATTGACTATGTCCAAAATAGAACTTGATTCCCCTGCACCTCCTAACCTGTTCCTCCCAGTCTTGCCTATCTCAGTAAACAGCACCACCAATCATATGATTGCTGAGATCAAAATGCAAGGAGTCATCCTCAATTCTTCCCAGGGTTGACACTCGTATCATCCCTGGGTTGCCATTCACTGCATAGTCTCAGTGAATTGTTCCTTCTGGGGCTGTCAGTACCCAACCTGTGAAGCCACATGCAGTCCCTTTCCTTTACAGTCCACATCCCATCTGTCATTAAGCACTCTTAGCTCTACTTAAAAACACCCTGTGAGTCTAACCCCTCCTCACCACTGAGTTCAAGCCACTGTCAGCTCTCTTAGACTACCAAGCTAGCTCCCTAATGAGTGTACCAATGACCCCTCTCCCTGTCTCTACCTTCTTTAGTCTAGTCTTTACCCAACATGGAGAGTGATCCTTCAAAAACGTGAATTGATGATATCACATCCCTGCCCAAATCCTCCAATTTAGCCTTCCGTCAACTCATATCCAAATCCACACGCTTGAGCTTGGTCAACAGGGCACACAGGGTCTTTCTGTTTCTCCAACTTCATCTCCTTTTATTCTCCATTTTACCCACTCTGTTCCAGCCACATTGGCCTTGTCCCTGTTTCTGAACTTGTGTCTAGCTGATTCCTAATTAAGGCTTCTATCCTTGCTGTTCCCACTTCCAGAAATATTATTTTCCATGCCATACTTCCTTTATTCAAGTCTCCTCAGATGAAAGGCCTTTCCTAAATATGCTCCTACTCTAGTCACTCTCTTATTCTATGCCCTGCTTTTGTTTTCTTCATAGTGATTACCTCTTTTGGGTAATGTATTATATATTTATGGTTTTAAAGATAATAATCTAACTACTAAAATATAAGCTGCATGAGACAGAGGCCTTAACTGTCTTATTCAAGACTGTACTCTCAAACAGCATCTGTACATAAGAGATGCTCAAAAAAGACTCAAGGGGTGAAAGATTAAACGAACGGCCAATGCAAGCCATCAGCCTTCCATGACCTACAGAAATTCTACTCCCTATTTTTAAGGGATGTTTTGCTTGTGCTAAGAAAAGCAGTGGAAGCCCACTAATTATCTACCACTGAATAAATATTCCTGTACCAAACCAACAATAAATGTTAACCTTTCTCATTCCAAATAGTGAGGTCACTGCTTCTGTTTAGCCTATAAGAGATTCTGGGGATAATAGAGAGCAGAAGTAACTGGAATAAAAAGTGGTTTCATCTCATCTCTCCATACAAACTTTGACCACAACTATTGTCACAAACTAAGGCTTCTTGCTTAACACAGTCTATTTTTTTCTAAAGTCTCTGGGTGATAGGAAGAAAATGGCAAAAATTTTGAGGGCATTACCCAGGTAAAGGTAACCCTTAACACATACAGCCAAAACTTTCTGAAAAGTCAACAGAAAAGTTCTGACGAGTGACACTGTAAAGTGTTAGGAAAAGCAAAATTTTAAAAGAAACTTAAAAACTAGAATTTTGCAATAGTATTATCCTGAAAAACAATCTGGTTAACCAGTAGTAAGTTCCCCAAGGCTGGTTAGAGATGTCTTTTAAAAAAAAAAAAAAAAATGAAAAGCATTTTTGCTAACTCAAGAGAGAAATAACCCAGAGACTAATGAGCTCCATAAACCACTCATTGCCTGACCCTCAGGAAGTCACTTGTCCTCAATGCTAAAATGGAGAGGCCTATCAATTAGCTTCACGTGGTAGCTGTGAAGGGAGACTAAATAAGTCTGATTGCAAAGCATTCTGAAAACATTAAGTGCTACAGAGAGGCTTGAAAATTGCTAGGTTGACATCAGTCACTGACCAAGCATTGTGAATGTATTTGGTTAATCTTTTTTTAAAAAAAGTGTATTTTATATTTAATTGACCAATAGTAATTACATGTATTTATAGCATACAATGTGAACATCAAACTGGCTAATCTTTTTAAGCTCTCTTCCACCATTTGGCTCTTCCGATGTCAATCGGTCCTGGTGAAAAGGACAAGTAACTGACGATTCTTCTCACTTTCCTCTAAGTCTTGTCCTGACCCACAGAAAACATGCTGAAGATGTGAACTAGCCTTTGTTCTCCTCTGTCCTTTCGAAAGCACCTTGCAGATTCCCAATGAACAGATGCTGCAGAAACAGCCAACCAAAACACCTTCACCTTTCCTTTCCAAGAACACATACATAATGACTAAAACCCACATATATGACAAAGATCATGTGAAGGGAGAATATTAATATGAAGAAACTGAAAAATGCAGAATTCACTTACTTCCTACTTTTTTCTGCAAGTTTCTCCTTTTTTCATGAAGTGCCTTCACTTAAGAGAAAAGGGAGATTGACTTCTGACTCCTCCTTAGCCAGAAATGGTTTTCTTCATCCATCGAAAACCATAGATTTAGCGTTTCACTTGTCTGTGAAGGTGTATATAGAAATTCATGTTCTTTCCAAGCTGCTGCCTATGTGGTATCTATTTCAAAGATAAGCCTGCGCCATGTTAGTTTCTTACCAATCTCTCAAAGACAGGGAAGAGATCGCCAGGACACAAAAGTAATATAATCAATCACTCACTAAAGGGTACCTACAATCACCATAGACATACGTTTCAGAAAAGTACAAATTTCCTATTCGATGATATCACAAAAATTGTCCCTTCTATGTGGGAGGATCTTCCCTTTTCAAGTCAAATGCAAGCATCCTGGTCTCCAAAAAGTTCCAGCCTAAAGCTAAGAGATTAATTAGAAAAAAATACCTTGCCTCTTGCTCAACCAACGCTGGTTAAATCACAGCACACTTCAAATCCCAGTACTCATAACCCAGAGCAGGTTTTGGGATGACAGGACAAAGAATTTGAACTAATGCAAAAATAAGTAGCAAATACTAGGAAGAGCATTTGTATAAAGTCTTTATGTACAAAAGAAAACATACTCATGCCTGTAATCCCAGCACTTTGGGAGGCCGAGGCGGGTGGATCACCTGAGGTCAGGAGTTCAAGACCAGCCTGACCAACACAATGAAACCCCAACTCTACTAAAAAAAAAAAAATACAAAAAATACAAAAAATTAGTCGGGCATGGTAGCAGATGCCTGTAATCCCAGCTACTTGGGAGACTGAGGCAGAAGAATCGCTTGAACCTGGGAGATGGAGGTTGCAGTGAGCCAAGATCGCGCCATTGCACCACTCCAGCCTGGGTAACAAGAGTGAAACTCCATCTCAAAAAAAAAAAAAAAAAAAGAAAGAAAGAAAAAAAGACAGTCATATAAGAGATAACCCAGAGACATGGATGAATAAATTATTTTAGTATCAAACAGGGATCAGCAAACTACTGCCAGAGTTAAATCCAGGTCACTGTCTATTTTGTATATAAAGTTTTGTCCTAATACAGCCACACCTGTTCATTTACATGTTCTCTGTGGCTGTTTCCTGCTCTTCTCACACTACAATGGCAGGATGTGAGTAACTGAAGCAGACCATATGGTCCATAAATTTGAAAATATTTACTACCTAGCTCTTTGCCAAAAAAGTTTGCCAACCCTGGTATAGATAATAAAGAAGCCACTACAGATTGGAATAGTCTGGGACATTGCTGGAGAAGGAGGCAAGGTGCTTAAATGAACAGGAAAATAAGTGATAGACAAATGTCCTTCGCTGAGTAACTGTTTATTGGAAGCTAGAAATTTCTTAAGAGTTCTAAAAGGATAAGACCTTCCCAACTGGATAAAACATTAGTAGAGAAATGAACTCTCGTGGTAAACATCAAAACAGATGGACTAAAAACTAAATCAGGTTTCTTGGCCCAGGTTTCCTGGGATCTGTAGTATTCAGACCCCAATACTACAGCAGAGGTTTGTTTTGGCTGATGGTGGTGGAGGTAGTGGTGGTAGTGTTATTTTCACAGCTATCTTGCTTCAAGAGATACACAAGTGTCACGTGACAAGTCTGAGCAAAATAGAAATACTAGACCAGAGGTAACAGAAAATCTGGACACAAACCTTGCCTCTGCCCATTAATAGGTGACATTCTCTCACCTATAAAATAGAATAACCATGGGGGGTCAGAATGGGAATCATCATCAAGATGGACTCAACGCTGGGCCAGTATCCAGGACCCTAGCTGATACTCAGGATGTGGTTAGTGCTTGAAACAGAAACAAAGCACCAGGTTGCAACTGATGACACACTGGTCTCCATATTGTACTGTGCCCTGTCTGTAACCTGAGTCAGATCCAACTGTAAGGGTTATAGATGCTTATAAATATCCATCCTGCTCTGGCATAAGCTCTGTTTCTCACAGAAAAAAAGGTCCATTTCAGGCTACAACCTCATCATTTAAGAGAAAAGAGCATAGCAGAAAAAAAAAAAAAAAAAAAAAAACCCAGAAATGGACACTATCCCTTCCATGACCTACAATGTCTCTCCTTGGGCCCTAAAGACTTAAGATACTGAACACACACTGAAAACCCAGTAGGACTCATGCCTTCAAAAAACGTTAAAACATTAACACAAAAGATATATCTAAAATAAAAAGCATAGTTTAATAAGGCAATAAAAGTATTTAAAATCAATGTGATAAAACCACTGAATATTTTCAAATGCTTTAAAGACCAATTATTACCAATAAATTATGGCATCACCTGTAGCCATGAGAAACTACCCCAAAATACTTCTGTCTAGAATTGAAAGATGTCTTATCACACTCTCATGACTGATTCTGATGAATTTTGTCAATATTAAGATCCTGAGCATGGTGGATATTTAAGTGAACATTTGAGGGCAGCTGTCCCTACTTGCTCTCATGCCTATCTTGATCTCTTCTTCAAGTGACAACAGCTCAGTATGACTGGTTTCCCAACCAAGAGAATCCTCTCCAATAAAATCAATGAATCAATGCCCAGAAGACTGCATGAGACACCTTCTTCACAAGTGGCTATTTAGGGCTCAATCTTTTTTTTTTTTTTTTTTTTTTTTTTTTTTTTGAGATGGAGTCTCGCTCTGTTGCCCAGGTTTGAGTGTAGTCGTACAATCTTGGCTCATTGCAAGCTCCGCCTCCCAGGTTCACGCCATTCTCCTGCCTCAGCCTCCCGAATAGCTGGGACTACAGGTGCCCGCCACCACGCCTGGCCTATTTTTTTTATTTTGTTTTGTTTTTTTTCAGTAGAGATGGGGTTTCACCATGTTAGCCAGGATGGTCTTGATCTCCTGACCTCGTGATCCGCCTTCCTCGGCCTCCCAAAGTGCTGGGATTACAGGCGTGAGCCACTGCGCCTGGCCTAGGGCTCAATCTTAAAATGACCTCTCCAAAGTCCTGTCCTTTTCTATTTTCCCCTTGAGATGGAGTCTTGTTCTGTTGCCCAAGCTAGAATGCAGTGGCACAAACTCAGCTCACTGCAACCTCCGCATACCAGTTTCAAGCGATTCTCCTGCTTAAGCCTCCCAATTAGCTGGGATTACAGGTGTCTGCCACCATGCCTGGCTAATTTTTGTATTTTTAGTACAGATGGGGTTTCACCATGTTGGCTAGGCTGGTCATGAACCCCTGATCTCAGGTGATCCACCTGGCTCGGCCTCCCAAATCCAAAGCCCTTTTCCATTGGCAAAGAACCTAGGCTGCCATCACCAACTATCTGACCATTTAGAGAACTTACTAACAAAAGCATGCGAGTTTCACTGGTTAAAGAATCATGTATTAAAATGGGAGAGTGGTAGAAACATGAGTAGAAAGTGAATGGGGCTTGTTCCAAACAAAACATTGCAAACTACAAAGTTGATAAAGTCCCCTTTGTTTAAAACTCTTTGTCAGAAATATTTCATCCAAATTTTAATGGTAGCTTCTGTTAACTTTTGGCACTCAATACTTGCTAGGCACCCAAAAGCATAACGACCAATCATTCCCACACAATTTAGTTGTGACCGAATGTACTGGTTAGATTTATTTCTGAGTGTGCATTTTATCTTTTCCTCTTGTGACATTTCTGTAGTTATAGACACTAAATTTCATCATATATGAAAATGCTTAAATTAAAAGAATTATCCCCGTTTGACATTAAGACACACCTGCCTTGGGTGTCACAAACAATTGATAGAGCTTGGCTATTAAAAAGCCTCCCTTCTTAGAGCCAGCTTTTATATAAGTCCAGAATGGCTCCCATCTGGTCCTGGGTTTATTGGTTATTTGTTATCTGTCAAACATTAGAACTCCTGCCTTGCAAGTTGTTCTGTAGCAAGTGAGAGGCATTTTAGGTCATGAAAAGACAATACCCAATTCCTTTACTTGCTATGCTGCATTTGAGTCAGATTGACACGTCTTCTGTAATCTGTACATTTCTCAATTCAATCTTTTTCCTAATATAATTGCTAAGAACAACAGTTAAATTAATAAAACTAACAAAAAAATGTAATCCAAGGGCTTTAAGTGAAGACGTGAGCTGTCTTATTTTATTTTTCTCTTTTTTAATAATAATAATTCAAAGGTTGCTTCTATACCACTAACCTATATTATATAAGTTACAAAAATCGTAAAGAGAAAAAAAAAATTCTGAAAGAGGGTTTCATTATTTTGGGTCTCAGTTAAGCATTTCTGAAAACACAAATACCTGAGGTGAGTAAATTTTTGTGAGATACTATGAAGTTTGAGGACAAAGAGTTCTCCCAAAGGTAAGAAATAGACTAGGTAGACACATGTGAATTGAGGAGAATAGAGTGCTTTCAAAGGGGAAAAAAAATTCTGAATAGACTGTGTCTTGACCAATAGTAAGTATTCCTTCCCACCTCCATTTCCTGGGCTTAACACTAGACCCTGGGTAAGGTTGGGAGCCTGGAATAGGGTAGAACCCAGGTAAGGGTGGGGGAATTTTCTCAGCCCAGAGAATATTGGAAAACTTGGGAGCTCCAATCCTAGGAGCTGTGGGGAATGGCCAGACTGTGGCAGCCAGTCAGTAGCCAGTCAACAGCCAGGCTCAGGAAGGGTGAAGTGTGGAAACCCACAGGACTAGACTTAAAACAGTAGGTGAAGACTTATATACCTGATGGGGGAACAGATCCCAAAAGCAGACTCAAAGGGGTTGGGCCCATGGAGAACACTGTGATCATCTCTGTGACCCCAATTTGGGCTGGTGTGGCCTGAGGAAACACAATCTACTCAGTAATGCTGTTTCCAATTGTGGCTGGGCTGTTTTTCAAAAGACTCCGTTGATTATTGATGTTAGAATACTTTGTAGAATTTTTAATTATAAAATAAACCCTAAATCATCTTCTAGTAAGAATTACTTACCAAGCCATTGAAGGCCCTTAAGTAGTGAAACAATTAAACGAAAGCCTATAATTTATTTAATATGCTCTTTCTTCATCCTGCTTCTCCAACATGCTTTAATTAGTGTCATGTGTTAACATGCTACCAGGTTAGACAGGCTCGGAGGCCCTCAACCTAAAAGATCATGTACAAGAGCTTCTTCTAAATGGTAAAAGCTACACTCATTACTGTGTCACTGTGTGCCTCCTACAATTCTTTCATTATGTCAACCAGAAAATCTAAAGAAAGGCCTCATCCACTTCTTGGTGGCTATTTCAGATGCTTTAGTCTACAGAATGAATCCAGTAAATCAGGTATCCTTTGAAAAAAAACATTTTCTTCCTCTGTATATTATTCTTTATGTGTATCACAAGCACAGATGACTTTGATTTATATGCAGCTTCTCTTTCATTACTCTCCCCAGCATAGCTACACTGAAAAAAGTAATGTGTGATACCTCAAGTCTTTGTCATCTCTTTGTCATAACAATTTATTTTGGCCGGTCTCAGAACTGAATTCCTGAAAAGTATGCTACATTTAAAAATAAAGAATACCTATTGTCGGGTATAAATTACACTTAGATAAAAGTTAATTTTTTAGCATTTCATATGTTAGCATTCTCTTTCATCATAATTTTTTAAATTCCATCTGTGAAATGTCATGCCTCCTTTTATTGTACGCAATATGAGAAATGTCATGTCTTCGTTTATTATATGCAACATGAGATAATATGTGGTCCCTTTAAAATATGTTTAAGTGTGATATTTTTAAATTTTTCACATTAGTTCATGAACTCAGGTGAGAATAGCCTAAGTTCAGGTGATCTTTACCTGGGCCAGTATGGCCTGAGGAAACACAGTCTACCGAGTAACGCTATGTTTACAATCGTGGCTGGGCTGTATATACCACCCTTCACAAGGCATTTTCTTCTCAAATAATGCCTAAGAATTATTTCTTCTCAAATAATGCCTAAGAATAACACTGCATCTCCCCCAAATAATACGACTGTTCCTAGTCTTGGGCTCTCTTTAAAAGGTTGCATTGGATTTAAAGGACAGCTTAGTGATCTTCATTGGGTATCACAGAGAACATAGCAGTACAAAGAGCTCTGCATTCACTGGGTGATGACCTGCCATGGCAGCTGTATCACCATTCCATCAGCACTTCCTGTGGGTTCCTCTTCACCAACTAGATACAACCAATTCAATCTTCACTGCTTCTCTCTATCTGTTCTTGAATAAACAGCCTTTATTCTGAGACTTGGTAGTTTGCAAATGTATAAGGCATGAGCCCAAGTCTTTATTTACACCGGGTCTCAGAATGTTCAGGGTTGAAAGGAACCATACTTACAAATGAAGGAAAGTTAGCTCTTTGGATCTAACCAGAGAGAAATCCACAAGCTTTTATCACACTTTTTTTAAAATATGTATATTGTTAGGGAAAACTAGAACTCTTATGTTCATTATATATGATTTTATATAAAGAATAGTAAGAAACATTAAGGGGACTGCATATTATCGCTCCAAATACACATAAAGCCAACACTGATTAGACTAGCGAATGAGCACATTATCTGTGTATCTGATATGGTCTGAGCCTTAAATATACATACCCATGACTGTATGTTATTTAAATAGATTTAATAGCTATCTGATGAAATTTTATTAACTTTAGAATCCAGGGAGGTAGAGTAACTCCCATGATGTAAGTAGACATCTGTAAATTAAAGACCCAATATAGTGTAAAGTTGAGGTTTTAAGGAATCCAAGTATCAAAATAAAAAGAACACACCTGTTTTGTATATTCATTATACAGAAACACAAACTTTCTCTGGATAAAGAGTCATAAATTTGCAAAGCTGAGTAGGTCCTTCCATATCACTTGTGACAATTTTCTTTTGTAGACAAGCTGTATAAGACTTAGAGAGGGTAGGGGTGTCCTCCCGGTCTAACAGCTGATTAAAGACAGAGCCAGGCAAAGAACTAGTTCTCGTAACCCCTATTCAGTGTTGTTTCTAGCAATTCACAGTGCCTCTTTGAATTACTGGCAGAGTCCAAAGTCACTGCTGACTTTGTCTCAGCTTCCTAAACACGGCTCAGTGATGTTTTGCTTATTTTTCATACAATGACAGCTTTTCAAATGTAATTTAAGAAAGTCTTGCCAGGCGCAGCGGCTCACACCTGTAATCCCAGCACTTTGCGAGGCCGAGGCAGGCGGATCATTCCAGGCCAGGAGTTTGAGACCAGCCTGGCCAACATGGTTGGACCCCATCTCTACTGAAAATACAAAAATTAGCTGGGCGTGGTGGCGCGTGCCTATAATCCCAGCTACTCAGAAGGCTGAGGTAGGAGTATCACCTGAAACAGGGAGGCGGAGACTGCAATGAGCCAAGATTGCGCCACTGCACTCCAGCCTGTAGAGCGAGTCCCTGTCTCAAAAAAAGAAAAAGAAAGTCTCAAATCACTTACAAATTTATTCACTTAAACTGTCTTATATTGTCAAAGAATATAGATCTTTATTTATATGACATTTGTGATCTACATTATGTTTATATTTAGGCAACATAGATATTGCCTATATTACATTTTTATTTGCTTTATATGTAAAGGATATAGAAGGCACCAACTTTAATTATTAATGTGTTATATTTGTAAGCATGTTCACTTTGCTCAGGCTACAGGAAAGAAAACAAAAAATGAAAAGTAGAAAACTTTTAAATGAAAAGTGCCTAAATCTCATCGTAGGAAAGGTCTCTGAACCACAGAGGAGGAGGGCAGCTTAGTTTAGATGCTTCCTTTCCATGAGTCAGAGATGTAGTGACCTCCAGCAGGAAATGGAGATCAAAGTAAGACTGCTCTACTGGGAATCACAGCATCTTTAAAAGCTTCCTAGAGGCCAAGATGTCATAATTTACTACTTTTTTGATATACACATCGCAGAGGTATTTACATTTAATTTAATTAACTACATTCCAGAACCTAACACTATACAATGTTTTCCACTTTCTATGAGCCTGTTACCTTACTTCATTAGAAAACAGAAGACTGGATTACAGGCGCCCGCCACCACATCCAGCTAATTTTTGTATTTTTAGTAGAGACGGGGTTTCACCATGTTGGGCAGGCTAGTCTTGAACTCCTGACCTCAAGTGATCCACCCACCTCGGTCTCCCAAAGTGCTGGGATTACAGGCGTGAGCCACTGCACCCGGGAGGCTGAGGCAGGAGAATCACTTAAAACCCAGGAGGCGGAGGCTGCAGGGAGCCAAGATAGCACCACTGCACTCCAGCCTGGGTGACAGACAGACTGTCTCAAAAAAAAAGAAAAAAGAAAAAAGAGAAGAGAAGAGAAGACTGTTTCATCTTTAACTTTCAACTTTTTATTTTTGGTTTTATTTTTAAAGCAAAAGAAGAACAGAAAAGCATTTCTATAAGTTCATGGCAACATTAGCTTCTCTTATAATTCCCTTTCAATTTTTTTTCCCCCAAATATTCCTTAGTATTGCTTCTCATAAGTACCTACATTTCTAGTTGATATTACTATATAGCCAAACCTAAGACTGATAGGATCTCATAATTTTTTGTGAAAAATTCTGCCAAGGACAGGTAACAATAATGCTACATCTTTATGGCTATTACAAATCAAAAAATATGTTTTGAATGTACCTTAGTGATAGAATTATTAATATACCAGTGTAGATATAAAAAGACCACACTATTAAATATGAATTATTGATAACACAGTCCTAAATAGTTTAGTACCTTTTAAATAATTCTAATAAGTTTAATCAGCAGCATGGCCATATTTTGTTTTAATTTTCCTTTCACCTATATTCTCCCATTAGAATGAAGATTTATCATCATGTATCAGAGGTTCTCAAACAAGAACCCTCAAATATGAGGAAATCTCTGAAGAATATTATGAACCCCCTCACTTTGAGAGCCTCCATGTTGCCTTAGACATTTTTCCTGTGAATTATACTCTCTCTGACGTTTTCTCTGACAAATTTTAGGTTTTCCCTTAATCCAGTCTCCATTTATTTAGGTTTTCTAGCGTAATTTTTTTCTCCATAAATTTACTTTTCATATCTAATTATCTCTTTTATCCCAACACACCCACACCACTTGTGCTGCTCCCATCTGTCCCCTGAAAGCTCTATTGAACTACACATAAAAGCCTTTTTCCTTTAATTATATAAATTATGTCAATTTAGAGAAAACATTGTTCCATAAGACTATTCATTTGGTAGAGTCCATTTTTTCCCAAGTATGACTCCAGCAGCAACCAATCCTTAATGGATTTAACTGATTTT
Organism: Macaca thibetana thibetana; assembly: GCF_024542745.1. Taxonomy (NCBI): domain Eukaryota; kingdom Metazoa; phylum Chordata; class Mammalia; order Primates; family Cercopithecidae; genus Macaca; species Macaca thibetana. Next base: position 50,601,021 of record NC_065590.1, read on the forward strand.
TCCTATCAGTAGCATCCAGATTCTACACAGGTTGTGCAACATAATTAGGGTCGCTCTTCATAAGAAAAAAAGTATAATTCTGCCCAAATGTCTCCTCAGGAGTGCCAGAATGGTAATTTCTATGCAAATAACAGTTAAGGAATACCATCACTTGCTTTAAGGATCCTGGAAAGCCTTACTCTGTGACAGTTTTTATACAACAGTTATAGATTTTTATTTTTCAGAGCAATTCCAGCCCTAAAAGAGGCATACATCTATGGCCCTATGAGACTAAAACAAACAAAAGGCAAAGCAAAGTCACAAAATGTGAAAAGGATAAAGAGGCAAAACAATACATATCTATCTCCACAGCAAACAAGGAAACACACGAGGGGAATAATGTGTCTGAGAGAAGCCTCTCTTCTCTGCCCGCATGCTAGTAATTCTGCATAAACACCGAGGTGAGGTGAGGGAGGACTTTAGAGATGAGATGCTGGACCTGCGCTGTGTTGCCATGGAAGTGAGAGCTTGATTTCTTTAGCTCCTAGGTACCCTTCTCAGCACTTCTGTCAACAGTGACAAGTTCTTTTCCTTTGTTCAGAGACTGGTCTGGCAACCACCTTGCCCCTTGCCAAGGCACTGAAAGACTGTATTGCAAGGCCACATTGTAACCAAATTACTTGAGAGGGAGACTTTTCATTTCCATTCCTAAAATTAGGCTCTTCTGTGTGTGCTAGCACTACGGAAATAGAAACACTTGCTGGAAGGGGCTCACTCAGGGGTGATCTGAGTTACCATGCCTTTCAAACAGGTTTGCAGATCCACAGTCCATGTTTAGGTATATGACAGCAGGCAGTTCCGGGTGCCTTTACAGATTCCGAAACTGGTTTGCAAATGTTGACTTCAAGAGGTGGATGGTTTGTTCTTGGGAGGGTCTCTGGGCACAAAGAACATATACTGCTTTCCAAGCAGATGTTGGCGCCAGATCATTTGATCAAAAAGAACAAATTTCCCAGTAGGACTTTTAACAAATGTCTTTAATTGACTTAGGAGCTACAGCAAACTGCTTGTTCATGTCTCTAGTCAAGTCTCCTTATGATGCAAAATCCCAAGTCAGCATAAAATAGGTGAGAATAGTTTAATAATAATAATTTTACCTCAACATTACATCTGAATAGTAACTGATGTCCTAAAGGGTAGCACTATTTATTTATAATAAAATCATCAGGCAGGTATTCTATATCATCCATTTAAAGATATTTTCTAGTTGAATGGGCCTCATTGCAGATGCAGCATATAAACATATCGACTACGTCTGGATTAAAAAATCTTTGTGACCATCAAGAAAAGGATAATGAACTGAGTAGAAAGAGCTAAGCAAGGTTTTTGAATTTGGGCTAAAAATCAAATTTCAATTTTAAAATTTCAGTTTTAAAACCATGACTGTAACTCTCAGTTCCCCCTACCCACCCTTTTGGTTCACTCTGAACCAAAAGGTCCTCTCTTACCACATTCTGTTAGGCATACATTTTCCATGCAGGGGTGGGTGGGTATTTGTGTGTATGTAATCCATCTTTATGATTCTCAAGTACTTTGGAAATGTGTCAGGGAGAAGACCCTGTAAAATACACTTTTTGTTTCATTTATGTTGTATACCATGACGTTAAGAAAAGCTGAACATTCATTTTAAAGCAGGAATACAATACACGTCTAACAAATCTCAGATGGCTAAGCAGATCCAATGTTAGTTTTTAAGATAAATGTTGGAAAAAATGAATGTGTCAATAAGATAAAAATAGGTTTAGTAGCTTAATTACACTGAATCACATTAATGGTATTAACGGATTAAGGGAGCCACTGTGCACATGCTAGAAAGAACACTGAATAGGCCTACATCTTATGCCTGGCCTTCATTAGCTGCCTGACAGGAGGACGCTCCTAACCTCTGTGAACCCAATACACCTTGACTGAAAAAGGGGGTTGTCCTATGTATGTGACACACACAAAGTTCTATACAGCTCTGGAAATTGATGATTCTTTGTATAGAGAAAACCTGTATTTATTTGTAAGTATGTAGAGAAGATAGGTGTGTTCCTTTTTATTTTGATATAAAACTCCTTAAAACTACTTTCCACCCTACTATGTCATTATTTACAAACGCCTACTTACGTTATTCAGAGTGACTCCATCTCACTGGATTCAAAAGTTAATGAAATCTCATAGACAGCAGCTACATTTATTTAAATAAATTTATTTAAGCACGATTTTTGTTTGAAGTTCACATCACATCACATATGCATGCAGTGGAACTGACAGCCAATGTGAGCAGTTTAGCATTATGTGTATTATGTGTACTGTAAGAGATTATATGCAATTCTTTGAAAAGATTTAATTGCAATCTTTAAAAAATGTTCCCATTTGTTCATGTGCTCGGAAGAATATCCTAATGTTCAGGTGACCTTTAACTACCATTTGTACTAACTTTGAAGAGGTATTTTCTTCTCAATAATAATACCTAGCACATAATGCAGCATTTTCTAAAAATTATAAGACTGGTTCTTACCTTAGGATACCTTCGAAATGTTGTATTCACAAACTGGATTTAAAATACTGCTCAGTGATTCTTGCAGGACACAGTACACACCATGGCAGATCAAGGAGCTCTACCTTCACTGGGGATGACCTGCCATGGTGGCTGTACAGAGGCTCCATCAGCACTTCCTGTGGGCTCCTCTTCACCACTGGATAAAACTAACTTAATCTTCACTACCTTTATCTGTTCTTCAATAAAGAGCCCTTCATTCTGGGACTTGAAAATTTTGCATATGTATAAAACATGGGCCCAAGCCTTTATTTACACCTGAGCCCACAAAATGTAAGAGCTGAGAAGAACCCCTTCATTTACAAACGAAAAAATTGAGGTCTTTGCATCTAACCAGAGAGAAATCCACAAGCATTTATTATACTCATCATGTTCGTTTTTAAATATTTATATTGCTAGGGCAAAGTTGTGACTTTCTGTTCATTATACACAATTTTATATAAAGAATAAAAGGAGTATTGAGGAAGATTTCTTCCTCCAGGACAATGCTTTATGTAATTAGTCTAAACTCTAAACTAAAAGCAAAAATCCTGGCTACAGACACAAAGGTATTTTACATACTTGGGATTCCCACTGCCAACTACATTCTTACTTCTGTTTATTCAAAGACAAATGGACATGCTTTAATAAACTTGGGAGTGAAAAGAAATACCTTCTGATCAAGACATAGCGAACAAGCTCTTACAACTGAAAATCAAGTATTCAAATATTGAGATTAACTTGGGCTAGGATGTCAGCTTTTCTCACTGAATTAACCTTGCAAATCAGCTAACATCATAGTTAGAAATAGTTTCTGCAGGGAAATCTCATGATACATTATTTGTAATAGTATCAATAACACGTAAGAGTAAGTTGTACAGGTAAATGCCTTTGTGTAATCCAGCTGAAGTCTCAGTCTCTCATGAGAATTCTCTTTACATGATGCTCACTGTTCTGAGATCCATTTATTGTGTTCCATCCTAGGGTCTTACCCACTGTCTGTATTCATGTTAGTTTGTATTTATAGTAGTTGCAACTGGTACCTCTATTATATCTTAGTAGTAACTGACGGCAACACTCTCTGGATATAGAAATTTAACAGAAGTACTGTTTTTGAATTGACAGATCTACTGCATTCTTTGCATATGTCCAATAGCATATTTCAAACAATGGGTTCTCTTTGCATTAAATTACTTTGACAAGTAAACAGCTGTTTAAAACTAAAACATTGTTTTCCCATTTGTAACATCACTGGAATCAGCAAGAATCTGGCATGGTATAACTGATATCATTTTTCTTTTGTAATGCTACATATCATGATGGTGCATCCCACATCAATAACATCTTAGAATCTATAAAACATGATCTTTCTTAGCCACTTCGTAGAGAGAAAAAAAAAGAAACAAAACAAAATGAACCAAAAACCTTCTTTGGTAGCAAAATAGTAGTGTATTTAAAAGGATATAACTGAACACTTTAAATTGAGTAGTTCTTTAATCTAGCTTAGTCTTAACTATGCAAGTACTATGTAGTCAAATATACATCCACATATCAAGTATAGTTAAGGACTCTTCTGATTTTCCTTCAAGACTTCTAACACTCACTTTTACATATTTTTAAAAATCAACGTTGTTATCATTTTCACATTTGTTGTGCCTCTTTTTATTTTATATATAAGATGGCATACATGCTTTTCCTTTTTGATGTCAGCCTCAATTCCTTTTCAGAGGGAAAAATCATTTGGATTTTTTTTTTTCTATTTCTTTTACATTGCCAGTTGCCTGAGAGATGGCACAAACATGTTTAATAAACTAACTACATTTTGTAGGTTTCTTTGTAACAAGTAAGAAGTTAGATGTTTTCAGTCAAGGGCCTTAGCACAGTCATACTGTGAATTTAACATAAAAGGCAAAAAGGAACACAAAAAAATTTTTAAAGGAAAATAATGAAGAGCAAAGAGAAAACAAACCCACCAGTAGTATTTTATTTCATGGTACAAACAATCTCTTCTGTCATCATGAATTTTAACACACATACAGTTTGAGAAGAGAGAGAAGTACAGAATTCCACCCTTAGCCTCAGTTTCTATTACTCGTAGTCAACCAGGGCCCAAAAATATTAAATGGAAAATTCCAGAAATAAGGAAGTTTTAAATTGTGGGCCGTTTTGAGTAGTGTGATGAAATCTCATGCTGTCCTGCTCCATCCCACCTAGGATGAATCTATACCGTCTACACTTCCTGCCTGTTAATCACTTAATGGCCATCTCGATGATCAGACCAATGGTCACAGCATCTCAGTGCTTGCGTTCAAGTAACGCTTATTTTATTTTATAGTACTTTACTAATAATAACTTTGTTATTAGTGTTGTTAATCTCTTACTGTGTGTAATTCATGAATTAAACTTTATCATATATATTTATGCATAGGAGAAAACATAGTACTGTAGGTTGTGGTACTATCCATGGTTTCAGGCATCCACTTGGGGTCTTGGAATGTATTCCCCTTGAAAAGGGGGGACAACTAGTGTAGGTTTATTTCACTTAATCTCATGATTTCCGGGAAGACTGTTAGCCAATGGAAGAAAGAAAAAAGGATTCTTTTGATAGCCCAAATCATCACTAATGAGCAAAAGTACTTCAAAAACAAAACAAGATTTAAAAGACCTAAAATGTCTTTCTAAAGGGTCTTTGCATTAATGTTCAAATTTCTTCTCCTGAAATACCAACCTGAAGATTGGTTAATCTTTGACATTTTATTTAAACTACTGATTACTAGTTGTTTGAGGTTTAATTTTCCCTTAGTCATTTATGAAACAGAAATAATCACCAGAATGTAGAAAGAACCCTAGTGACTAATTTCTTAGAAAACTTCTTGTTATAAAACATTAATATATATTATTGTTCACATGCTTGGAAAGGAAACCAACCTAGAATCAGTAGATTTGTTCAACTCCTCAACAAAACATTTTCTGAAAACCACCTCCTCAAAAGGCGAGCATCATTCTCATCAAGTTAACAGCCCATGGAAAGAATTTTATAAGTGAAACATATAGGAAGACATTAAACATCCTGGAAAAAGTGCCACTTTAGTAAGGGGAAAGAAATGAAGTCCCAAAGAAAAACTGTCATTTACTGCCATGACTTTGTTGCACTGAAAGAGTTCAATTATACCACAAAGAATTTTAGAATGTACTAATTTAAGTATAATGTGAAACCTTCCAACTACCTACTGCTTTGCCTAGTTCAGAAATTAGCAAATTTTCTATTTAAATAAGAATCCTGTATCCACCAACTACATGCATGATGTATACGAGTAACACCATCCACATGTCTTTATTTTCTGCTTCTCATTATTTTATCTTTCTCCTTTGTTCTTCCTTTCAAAATTACTTCACATTCTCATTTCAGACATCTGCATCCTTTAGTGTAACACTTAGAAATCTGGATAAGATGATGGCCATCATGGAACGTAATCACACTCTACATTGATGAATGACTATTTACAAAATGATTTCTATGATTTAAAAGAGAAAACATCATTGAGCTTTTAAATTTCAAATAAAATGCTACAACTCAAATGGCACTGACTAGCTATGAGCTTCTGGAAGTCACCCACCTGGGGCAGCATGCGATTTTCTTCCTCCAGCTGTCTTACTCTTGCCTCCAGCTGCCTAACATAGGACAAGGTTGATTCTAAAATCAAAAAGAAAGAACTCACATTATACACACAGGTCTTGTTTGGTGCACTGTCAGGATATTTCTGGCTTGATTTATTCAAACCAGATAGTGACTACTTAAGTCTATTATTTAAAATAGGAAAAAAAAATCTCCCAGAAAAATAAAAACAGAAGCCACTGAAACGAAAAACAGTTTTGAACAATTTTACAATGTTAAGAAATATTAGATAAGATACAAACTGGCATGTTAACAGGTGGTAGTACACACAATTGACAGATGATTAGTATTAAGATTCTATACAGAACTCTTACAAACCAATAAGAAAAGACAAGTAAAGGTATGGAAAATATTTCTCAGAAGTGGTAACACATTAGACAAATAAACCTAAGAAAAGCAGTCCAACATCATTATTAACTAGTAAAATCACACACACTCAGAACAGGGCAAAACCAGAATTCAAACCTGGATCTAATACCGAAATCCAGTCTCTCCAATGCTCTAAGCCCTTTTAGCTATTTTTAATCACTAAGAATTGAGACATTTCAGAGGAGGATATTTCAGAGGAAGACATTTCAGAGGAAGTTTGATCCTCTTAAGATGGAACAAATATTTTTCTGAAGTCAAATCATTTCTCATAAATCTTTCTTAAATGTTTAGTATTTCCTGTTCTGAAATAAAGTGTATTGAGGTCAATTAAATATATATATATTAGAGAAATTTATAGGTGGTGAGATTGCAGGCTTTTTGCATACCAACCAGCCTCGGAATAATAGGCATCTTGAAGACAATTATACTCTTTTCTTCTGATTTTGTACATTTTGAGTCGTCAGTGAGTTGTTCCACATATACAAGACTATTTTGTAATGTTAACTATAACCAAAATAAACTACAAAACTCCATTAAAAAAACAAAACAGAAAATAAAACAAAATTTTTCAAACATCCAGTTCTCTTTATTTCCCCCAATAAAAATTTCAAGCCTTAAGAAAAATATTAGTTCTTTTCACAAACCTACAGATATTGACAGAAAAAAACATGAAAGAGCTATTTAGAGTTAGAATGAATTTTGACTGATTTTGGCTGTGACAGAGACCCAAGTTTTTCACACATCTTTAGGTAAGGCAGGAGCAGACCTGAAATTGATTATTGTTTTCATTCCTTCACGAGCTCAGGCATGCGCTGAAAGCTCAGAATCATTATCATGCTTAGTTTCTGTTCCATACTGAAACTCTAAAGTTTACGGCTTTATGTCAGGAAAAGGGGTCACAGGTTAAGAAAAGTGAATTTTTATTTCTGGGAACAATCTGATAGTAGCTCTTCTTCATTAAAGTGAAAATATTCAAGGTCTTCACATAGTAGTAATTCATTCATCACACAAGAACAAACATATTTCAGGTGCAGTGAAAGGTACACAGCAATAGACTTTCTTCAGAGCACACTTGTGTTACGTTAGGTAGCTAGTCAAACGTGAGCAAGGCAGGAGAGGGCTCCCCACAAGCCCACCCACCAAGAATGTCAGGCAACCAGCACGGGATGGTCAGGTGGTTGTTAACTGTCTCTCTAAAATAATAATTAGCTGCAGCCAATACCAGGGAAAGGCAGTCTCCCAATAGATAGAAAAAACCTGGCACTGGTGATCAGCGGTTTCCCAGTAAGATATCTGGGGTTGGGCAAGTGGTCTCAAGCATGTGTACTAAGAGGAAAAATAGCAGTTAAACTGGTATATGACCTTCCTCTGGGAATGTGAGACGGCTAAGGGAAGAATGCCTCAAGTGAGCATGCATACATCTTCAGTAAACACACTGTACATGCTCCCCTCCCAAGTGCTAGCAGGCCACTGCACATGTGGACAGTCCACCTCAAGGGAAGAATCAGGGTAGAAGGGATATGAAACCCCAAAGCACACCAATGTAAAAAACCCAAGTCAAAAGGTCAAACAGTGCACTAGATCTCTCAAGTCACCTACCTGACCCTCTTCCAAGTGTACTTTACTTCCTTTCATTGCTGCTCTAAAGCTTTTTTTGTTTTGTTTTTTGAAATGGGGTTTCACTTTTGTTGCCCAGGCTGGAATGCAATGGCGCGATCTTGGCTCACGCAACCTCCGCCTCCCAAGTTCAAGCGATTCTCCTGCCTCAGCCTGCCTAGCAGCTGGGATTACAGGCATGTGCCACCACGCCCAGCTAATTTCATATTTTTAGTAGAGATGGGGTTTCTCCATGTTGGTCAGGCTGGTCTCGAACTCCCAACCTCAAGTGATCCACCCGCCTTGGCCTCCCAAAGTGCTGAGATTGCAGGCATAAGCCACCATGTCCCGCCATTCTAAAGCTTTTTAATAAACTTTCACTACTGCTCTAAAACTTGCCTCAGCTTCTCCTTCTGCTTTATGCCCCTCAGTCAAATTACTTCTGAGGAGGCAAGAACTGGGACTGCTGAAGACTTACACGGTTTCGCTGCTGGTAATACTTCCACAGTTAATATTGAAGCAGAAGAACCTCCTCAGTGTTCACGTTCTTCAGCCTCAGACACACAAAAAGGGCAAGAGGCAATACAGTAGTGCACCTAAGCGTTTGGAGCCCCTAAGGATCCACAGGATGGATATTGATGCCCTGATCTGAAATTCTTCATGGAAACACAATTATTTTTATGTGGAAATAGTTTATATGAACCCAATTCCACTTTTGTGACCTCTAAAGCAATGAGCTAACATTTGATTTTCCTTTTATTTTTTTAATTTTCTAAAATACATAAGCATCAGTCCTTAATTCACAAATACAACAATTAAGCTCATCTCTGACTAACTTAGAGCAGGCCTGTTTTCCAAAATAGTATGCAGAAAGCCCCCATCACTGACATTAACATGGTGACCCATAGACCTCACACCATTGGAGAGGATTAGCTTTGAGCATTTCTCATATAAGAAAATAGAAACATAGGTAAAGAAAATTGAAGACATTTGCTAAAGATATCCTCTCATTTTTTTAGCTTAATAAAATGTTAAAACTCTGGTTTCTGGACTCTTCCAAAGAGGGAAAAAAGTATGCAGCATAAATGAATACCAACGTTATTGATTTCATGAGTCTGCTTTACTCTTGCAAATGAATAAGTGATTCGCAGATCATCAAAATGTGAATGTAGATTGCCTGATTTACCCTGTTTTGCAAGCCCTGCTCTTTCCTCTGGAAAAACAACCACTTGATAAGGCCATCCAAATGAAAAGTTGATCAGCAATATTCTATTTAAACCACACAAAAATAAACTTATATTCTTTTTTGTTCACAATTTACACCTTATCCTTATTGCCCCTATGCTGCACTATCTATAAGGTTGTGATACTTAAAACAGCTGAAAAGACTACAGAGATTGATTCAGGTGATATTTTTAAAATGCTATTGAACGGAATTTGTTTTAATTTAGTGACTGTCTTCAGTCTCTTTATCTATTTCTCTTTTCAAAATCTTTGCAGTTTATATATCTGATGTTTTCACCAAGTCTCTACTTACATTATGAAACTATTATGTCAGTTCAGGAAAAAAGGGGTAAATTTCTGAGTTTGGAAAATATTCTCTAACTCCCATTTTTAACGTTCCATTACAATAGATCATGTCCACATCTTTTTTCTAAAGCATTCACTGCAAATATGGGCTGGGACAAGAAGAGACAGAGCATATTTTTAAACAGATGAAATAATGAAAAAAAACAGCTTTACAGTGAAGGCAAAGGCAAAAACATTTTGAGTTCATTCATTCAACAAATATTTATTGTCACTGATTTGTGTCAGGCACTATTCTAGGGTTAGGATGAAGATAAAGCCAGTTATTGCAAATCTTAATAAGTTTCTCAGAACACACATTCCCTATTAGATTACAGATGTTCCAGAAGGTCCTGTTAATTGTTCCAGGCTCTTAGCCCCTGTTGCAATTATTACTTAATAATTAATGGATACTCAAACAAAAATACACTCTTCCTGGGGGTAAAACACAGGAAGAACATCTGATCTACATGTATAAATAAGAGTACTCAGGCTGTTTTGTTTTATTCAGAAAGAAATTGATTACGCCATCCTTTAATGGGAATGGAGTAGAAAAATATTCTTCCGGAATATACTGTGAAATCAGCATTGGGTCACCAAGTCCCTATAGGAAAAGCCATTAAATAAAAAATCCAATCTCCCAACTGTGACATGAGAAAAAAAGAAGAAATATTTGTTTAGTTCAACCCTTGGGATTTCAAGGTTTGTCACTTAACCATAGATCAGCTGAGTCTGACTAGTAGTGCATAACCAATCATTAAATTTTTTAAATGTAAGCTATATTTTAAATAAAATAGAATAAAATAAAGTATGAGAAACTCAACACTTTTTTAAAAAAGGTCACATCCAAATCCACATCTCAGTCATAGCTAATTATTAGGAAAAATTGATAGAATCTTCTCATGGTGTGAGGAAGAGAAGAAAGAAGCCTTTTGGGTACTGGAACACACTGACCACATCCGCTACAACCCCCTTCCCCATGATGCTTTTTCCCTTTTTTATCCTTTTTCAAGGGTGTCAACTATAAAATAAGCTGATCTCCTGGTACACTCAGGGAACATGATGGATAGCTGTACCTAAGGGAAGTGTCTGACTAAAACTGGCATTCATTTTATCATAAAGTCATTCATAGAAAGCTGCATTTGAATGTACTATAATTTATATTGACCATTACATTTTATACCACTGGCTGACGGCTTCACAAAACTGAGATTTCAGAATGCCATTTTTGACTTTTAGGACTCTGAGAATGAGGCTCCAAAAGAGAACCAAAAATAGCCAAATTCTCAGGTACAAAGTACATAAATATATAATGCATTAAAAAAGGAGCCGGCTGGGTGGTTCACGCTTGTAATCCCAGCACTTCAGGAGGCTGAGGCAGGCGGATCACAAAGTCAAGAGATTGAGATCATCCTGGCCAACATGGTGAAACCCTGTCTCTACTAAAAATACAAAAATTAGCCAGGCATGGTGGCGGATGCCTGTAATCCCAGCTACTCCGGAGGCTGAGGCAGGAGAATCGCTTGAACCTGGGAGGCGGAGGTTGCAGTGAGCCGAGATCGTGCCACTGCGCTCCAGCTTGGGTGACGGTGCCACACTCTGTCTCAAATAAAAAAAATAAAAAAAAAAGGAGCCTATATTCAAGAAACTTATAAGCAGTTGGGGGGAAATAAGAGGGAAAAAACAATAAGGTAATTTGAAATTTAGTGCTAAATCCTGTAAAAGGGGAGCAAAGAAAAGTCAGCATTAGCAGTAGTTCTTATGAAGGAGAAATTCAAGCTTAAAATGCATCAATAGAATTTTGATAGGTCAGAGAGATATGAGTGGAGCCACAGATGAACCTGGGCCAGAAGCCAAAAATGATCCTATTGTAAACACAGAAAGAAAGGAATCATGTGACAGAAAAGAAAGGGACATGCGGGTGCAGGAGGAGAGGCCAGGTTATTTCCCACAGTCACCTATCTGGAAAAGCTAACATCAAATCATGATAATCCAGTGGAAATTTGCTTTAAACCTCCCAAAAGTTATTTTATTTCTCTTTCCACCCTGGGAAACCTAGCGGCATCTAGACATTAGAAAAGTAAAGTGAAGCAAACAATATTGATGTGAAAATCCAATGAAATCCTCAAGATGTTCTTTGGGTGAATCTCAGGCCCCTTTTCAAAGCAGAAATGATTCTTTGAACCTACGTGTAAAAGTTTACAGCATCTCTTGCAAGAAAAACAAATTAAGAAACATGCAAAAGAATTCCACTAAATTCCGCATCTTCTAAATTCAACTTTTAGCGGTAGAATGTACCTTAGACATTTTCTAATTCAACTTGTGCCACAATCCTCTGACTTGTTTTGCAAATGAGAGAACTAAAGCTCAGAGTGTGGTGAATTTGGTTGCTAACAATGGGGACTAGTCAAATATATTCAAACAATTGTGTTTCATTACTTGAGCACCATATTAATTCTCATATTGGATCTACTAATCATGAAGTAACATACATAGATAAATACTAAGTTTTTTTTTTCTCTCTAACTTTAGATATTCTTGATAGATTTACCTTTATGGTAACTTGATATTTCCTTGGACAATATTCTTGACTTGATTTCACTTCAGCTAACCTGAAATGCATTCAATTGTATAAAGGAGCTCTGTTCATTTTTTCTGTTAGTTTGAAAACACTCTGATAAAAATGCTAAACCCTCTTAACTTCCCTTTTGTTTCTAAAGCAGTGTTTCGCCACAGAACATCTATCCTTGAAATCACCCACAAATCACACTGATGATTGTATACAAAAGGTTTATTATTGGTATCTGCAGCTGTCTAAGGTTTGTCACACTTCTGAATGGTTTTGATTAGATGAAGTGCTGTCATATCTCCAAATTTTCAGGGCAGAAAATAAAATCTGGTAATGGTCCATTCTAACACAAACTACAGCATTTGTAAGAGTGTATAGAAGGCTGGGCACAGTGGCTTGCACCTGTAGTCCCAGCACTTTGGGAGGCCAAGGCAGGCAGATCACCTGAGGTCAGGAGTTCCAGATCAGCCTGGACAATATGGTGAAACCCCGTATCTACTAAACATACAAAAATTAGCCAGGCGTGGTAGTGCATGCCTGTACTGCCAGCTACTCGAGAGGCTGAGGCAGGAGAATTGCCTGAACCTGGGAGGTGGAGGTTGCAGTGAGCTGAGACAGTGCCATTGCACTTCAGCCTGGGGGGACAAGAGTGAAACTCCATCTGAGATAGATAAATAAATAAATAAATAAATAAATAAATAAATAAATAAATAGTGTATACGAGGAAAATTATCTGGAAGACTATAGTGGCCATGAGTTTACAGATGTTAGCTTTTATGTGGCTCTCAAAGAGTTAGTCTCTGTGTTGGCTTGATTGTTTATCCCTTTCAAAAATCATGTTGAAATTTAATTGTCATTGTAACAGTATTAAGAGGTGGGACCTTTAAGAGGTGACTAGGCCACGAGGGCACCACCCGCACGGGCGGGATTGGTGCTCTTATAAAAAGATGAGTTTGGGCCAGGTGCGGTGGCTTACGCCTGTAATCCCAGCACTTTGGGAGGCTGAGGCAGGTGGATCACGAGGTCAGCAGTTCGAGGCCAGCCTGGCCAACATGGTGAAATCCCATCTCTACTAAAAATACAAAAATTAGCCTGGCATGGTGGCAAGCACCTGAAATCCCAGCTACTCGGGAAGCTGAGGCTGGAGAATTGATTGATCCTGGAAGACAGAGGTTGCAGTGGGCCCAGATTGTGCCACTGCACTCTCCAGCCTGAGCGACAGGGCAAGACTCCTTCTCAAAAAAAAAAAAAAAAAAAAAAATGAGTTTGGCCCCCTCTTGCTGTCTTACCTTCAGCCATGACATGATGTGGCAAGAAGGCCCTTACTGAATGCCAACCCCTTGATCTTGGATTCCCCAGCCTCTAGAACTGTGAGCTAATAAATTCCTGTTCACTATAAATCACCCAGTCTGTGGTATTCTGTTATAGTAGCAAAAAGTGGACTAAGATAGTCTCTCTCAGCAAAAGAGGCCAATAGCCACATGCTTTCCAATTCAAACTTTTCAATAAACCCCAAGCTCTAAAGATATGACTTGTACTCATTCCATATGAATCCCACTATCTACAGGGTTTTTCATATCCCTAAGGAAATTACTTCAGAACTGTGTATTTTAAAAATTATTACTGTTCTGAAACAAGTGTTTTTCTTCTTCAGGAAAGCAAAGGTCAGCCTCCTGCTTAGAATCCTTATTAACTCCACAAGTATAAGTGATTATATTTCTCACTGAAATTTGATGCTTTTCTTATTTAAAAAAAAAAATTGTTAGAACCAGCACTTTCAGATTTGCCTGGATATTTAATTCATACTGCTTTATTAACAGAAATAGAATTTTTAATGGGGCTTTAATTGCCCTAAATAATCTAAAATTGATATCAGATCTTGCTCTAGTCCACTATTTATGAAGCATATTCTACTCTTCTCAGACCTTTTTCTCTCTGCCCACCCAAAAGAGATGACAGTTAGTTCCTCTCCCTCTCCTCCCATGCAGAAACCCTTTCATTTTGTCTTTGGCCCAGAGCTCTCTTAGCTCTGTGTCTCTGCCCACACATTCCCCTAGCCAGCAGTACTTTCCTTATTCTTCTCTGCCTAGTCAAATACTCCCTATTTTTCCTTTCATGGAATGAAAAATAGCTTTGCAATAATTAGAAATGCCAAAGATTGGAATATACTGCTTTGCACCATAATGTGTTCATGTTGTTGGAGGTATTCAGAGAAAGCTCAATGAGATTTTGCAAAGCTCTCTACCTATGTATATTGTTAGGCTGATCCCTTTAATTCTGAAGACCAATAATTCTACAATATCAAATTCTCCCACTCTGCAAGTCTCTTTCAATTTTCCTTTTCCTCAACTCATCTGTCAGTGAATCACATATTGAATGTCTTGTGATTTCTCTACCTATTTCTTACAGTATTGTTTTCAAGTTTTGCCCAAAAATGCTACATGACAATATTTCACTAACCCTCAAACACTGACTAGTTGTGTTCCCTGCAGGAGTTTAATGAATATTTGGTAATTTACTTTAATATTAAAACACTTCCTCACCCAATAGTAATTATCTGCTATGTGCCAGATATTGTTCTAGGTCCTGGGGATACAGTAGCAATCAGGAATGATAAGATCTGGGTGTTTATGCAGCCCACATTCCAGTGGGGAAGACAGGCAGTAAAAACCAAATAAGATATTCTATGAAGGTGATTTGTACAACAAAGCCAACAAAACAAACACAGAGTACTAGGATAGAGAGATCTGGGGAAGACAGCTACTTCAGGAAGCAGGGTCAGGGAAGAGCTCTCAGAGAACTAAGATCTGCATGTGAAAAAGCCAACTATGCAAAGATCTTGGAGAAGAGGGTTTTAGGCAGAAGGAAAGGCGGTGCTCAGAAGCACTGGCTGGGAAGACCCATATTCTGGAATCTAGTCATGGAGAGGGAAGTGACAGCAGCTGGAGACAGGAATCTGTTTGTCTTGTCACCTTCCTCCACTGCTTAAATTTTTAAAGCCTTGTGCTCTTTTTGGCTGTTTATACTTAGACCTAGTTTTAGACTCTTCAAGTTATTATGCTTTCCTTTTAACAAAAATTTAGCATTATGCGTGGTTCCTCTCTCTCACACCCCACTTTCCCTCCATTGGGAAATTTTTTTTGACCCTACCTCCAAAATATCTTGAGAATCCAACCTCACAATAGTTTCTTACAAAGGACCTGCTTCTATTCTTGCCTCCTCCTCCCCCAGGGCTATTTTCACTCACAGTCTATTCCAAACCCACGGCAGCCAGGGTTTTCTTTCTAAAATGCTAAGTCTGATCGCATCATTCTATATTCCAACCCCTGGAGTAGCCTCACTATTTTGCTCCAAATTAAAGCCAAAGTTCTTAAAAAGTCCATCAGGGTCCTATGTGATCTGACTACCTGTTTTCTCTCTGACTTCATGCCCTTATTCACTCTGCACAAGCCACAGGGCCTCCTTTCTGTTCCTGAACACCACAGGTGTCTTCTTGCCTCAGGAATTTTGCCTTAGTTGTACCCTCTTCCTGGAATGCTCTGCCCCCAGTCAGCTGTTTGGCTAACTTCCTCACCTCTTGTAAGTCTTCATCCAAAACACAACTTCTCATTGAGACTCGCCCAGTCCTCTCATTTGATCCTGCCACCTGCCACACCTCCAACCCACGCTCCTGATCTGCTTTATCCTGCTGTATCACCGTACTAACTTTATTTTCATCAAAATACTACACCACCTTCTACCACATACATTAGCTTGTTATATAACAAGCAGACCTTGTTATATAAGGTCTGCTTCTCCCTACCAAAATGTAAACTCCACAAGACAGGGATCTTTGTCTATCACGTTAAGTGACATAGTTGAGTACCTAGAATAGTGTCTGGCACAATAAAATTCTATTGAAGGTATCAACCAGTGACGTAGAAGGTCCCCTAAAGGAAATTATTTCATAGTATAGACCTATACTTTTCCATTATTTCAGGCAAAACAGGATCTGTATTTAAATGGGGCCTCATACCAATTCTGTAATGCCATTTGAAAATCACTCGATGGAACATTAAACTTCGGATGGAAACTTTGACAGGTTCTCAAATGATGTCAGATCCAACCATTTGTGGGTAATTTCAATAAAAATCTTAAGTGTTCACCAGGCTCAAAAAGGCAAAGGAGGGAGACGGGGGAAAACGGGGGCAGTGAAAGAGGGGGAGAGAGAGACAGAGAGACAGAGACAGACAGTGAGAGACAGAAAAAGGGAGACAGAGCACCTGTCGGGGAGTGCTATGTATGGCCTGAGTGTTGTGTCCTTCCAAAATACATATGTTGAAACGTAACCCCCAAGGTGAGGGTATTAAGAGATGGAGCCCTTAAGAGATGACTAAGTCATGAGAGAATGGGATTAATACCTTTATAAAAGAGGCTTGAAGGAGCCCTTTCCCCTTCATGGCAGGCGCTATCTATGATTAATGGGCTTCCACCAGACACCAAATCTGTGGGTGCCTTTGTCTTGGACTTTCCAACCTTCAAAACTGTGAGCAATAAATTTCTGTTGTTTATAAATTACCCAACCTAAGGTATTCTGTTATATCAGCCTGAAAGGACTATGAAGGGGTGGCAAGAAGAGAGGGAGACACAGAATTAGGTATGGAGGGGTCTACACAATATAGACTATTTCTACCACTAAAGTCTTGGAATACAATCTAAATGCCCCGCAGCTAGAAATCGGCTTAATAAGGTTCTCTTTTAGTTTCAAATGCCCACTGGAAGGAAGTTAAACTTCACCTGAACATTCCACCCCACCCCACCTCCCATCCCACCCCACTGGAGGTGTACTGAGGGAGCAGGAGCAGGCACAGCTGTGAGCAATGCACGGGGCAGGTGTCAGACACTGACTGAGGGGCTCTACCTTGCCAGAGAGCAGCCTGAGGTCAGAGGGGTGGAGGGGTGGGCAGGGGACAGCAGTCCATATCAAAAGGGCATCTTTTTGTGAAGAGAAAAATCTAAAATTTTCAAAGGGAAAAGCAAAGCTATGTGCTGTCCTGTATAATTATAACGAAGGCTGAAAATACTGAATCATTTTCCAAGAAGGGTTTGATGAAAAAATCATGAGTGCTGTTCTTTTACTGCCATGCAAGTGCTGTGTTTTCTGAAACAGCAGTGATTTTGGTTTCATTTAGTATCTTCTATAAAAGAGTAAACAAATGAACATCTAAAACTGACAGTTTGTACATAAATCAATTTAGAAACCAGAAAAAAATTATTAGGGTCTATTGTACCAGAAGATAATCACCACACATGTGTTCAACCCCCCAATCTTCCCAAAGCAAAGAGTTTTTTGGGTTTTTTTTTTTGTATGAATTTAAAAGGTACAAGTGCAGTTTTGTTACATGGGTATATTGCAGAGTGCTGAATTCTGAGCTTTTAGTGTAAACATCACCAAATAATGTACATTGTACCCATTAAGTAATTTGTTTTTAATTTTATTTTATTTTAAGTTCTGGGATACATGTGCAGAACGTGGAGGTTATATAAGTATACAGGTGCCATGGTGGTTTGCTGCACCTATTAACCTGTCATATAGGTTTTAAGCCCCGCATGCATTAGGTATTCCCATTAAGTAACTTCTTATCACTCATCCCCTCTCCCACCCTCCTATCCTCCTCAGTATCCAGTGTCTATTATTATTCCACACTCTGTCCATATGTACACATTACTTAGCTCCCACTTCTAAGTGGGAACATGTAGTATTTCCCTTTCTGTTTCTGAGTTATTTCACCAAGATGATGGCCTCTAGTTCCATCCATGTTGCTGCAAAAGACATGATTTCATTCTTTTTTTTAAGGCTGAACAGTATTCTATTGTATCTATACATATACCACATTTCCTTTATTCAATCATCCACTGATAGACACTTAGGTTGATTCCATATCTATGCTATTGTGAAATGTGCTCCTATAAATATACAAGGGTAGGTACCTTTTTGATATGATGATCTCTTTTCCTTTGGGTAGATACCAAGTAGAGGGAGTACCAGATCAAATGATAGTTCTATTTTTAGTTCTCTGGGAAATTTCTATACAACTTTCCATAAAAGCTGTACTAATTTACATTCCCACGAACAGTACACAAGCGTTCCTAAAGGAAAGAGTTTTTTAAAATGGGGCAAATGGCATTTTGTCACATATGTACTGTTATTCTCCTGTTTACTTGGTCCTTGGCAATTGGTACCTGGTGGTTTCAGCTTCCATTTCTCCCTATATATGGGGCTCTATGTGGTCAAACTTTGCCTTATAGTTCGTTTCCAAACTGCCCTATGACTAGCACAATGCTACGTGCTAGAACAAGTTGAATAATGGAAGAAAGGAAAGAGGGAGGGAGGGAGGAAGGCCCTCATCATTCTGTTCCCAGATACTACTGAAAGTTTTGTGTTCCCAGGACAGTTTCAAGTAGTGACTCAAGATGGAATTAAATTTCCACCTATAAAACACACAATAACAAGCAATCTAAACAGAAGCCTGGCTCAGAGGAACTTTTGTATGCCCTAAAATTGCCTTCACTTTTACTCTTCCCTTTGAAAGCATCAACCCCACAAAGGAGGTGCCAGGTAAGTGGCAATACATTGGGCTACAGAACTGGGGATTACATGGAAAATATTTCAATCTCTCAGGAGCTATTTAGCATGAACACCATCATAACAGCTATTCAGGGTCAAAACGTGTCTTACTTTCCACTGTAATGTTGCTGCTGTTATTGTCATTTCCCAGAGAAAATAACTGCCTTTCCTAATGCCAGAGGATAAAAGCGGATGCCATTTTAATAAATGTAACAATTTTCTTTAATGTATGTGGCCCTCGTGTAAGTGCATCCAGTCAGTATTGTCAATGAATGCACAAAAAAGGAAATTGGTAAAAAACAGGAAATCTGTAGAAAACAAATTTTCCAAGGACAGTAAACCTATAAAAATGTTATTTTCTCTTAGGATAATTAGTGTGCCTTTTATGCATATTTAGATACTTTTAAAAGCCTATGTATGGTTGGCTTTTTAGTTACACTTTTCAGAAAAACAAAAATAATTTTTGTCAAATTATACAGCAAAGCATCATTAATTTGAACTTGATCAATTGGAAATTCATAAACAAATTCATTGAATTTAGCCAGCATATACTCTGTACTGGCTATGAAACAACAGATGTCAAAACAAACTCATATACAACGTAACAACTGAGGAATGTTCCTTTATATAAGAAAAGCGAAGTTTTCACATTTTACTTAGCATTATCTATCTGTACACAAAGTGATTATTTCAAATAAATCCAGTTCGTTTAGATAAACGAAATTAGAAATCACATATTTTAAACTTTTTTGTATGTTGGCATTTTTCATATATTTATCAACAAATACTTCGTAATTACTCTGTTAACATATTTATTAAGTACTAACTACATGCTAGGGATACTCCATTGAAAAATAAGCAAACAGGACTCCTCTCCTCCAGGAACATTCTAGTAGGGAAAACAGATACATAAATAAGCACACCACTGCCCTGTATGCCCCACCACCACTTTAGCTTAGATCTACATCATCAGAGAGGATCTGGGGTATCCAAGTTGAGACCTAAATATAGACATTTGGGAATGAGCTTTCCAAGCAGCAAGAATAGAACTTGAGAAGTCCCCAAGATGGCAATGAGCCTGGGAGATTCAGAGAAGGGACAGAAGACTGAAGTGGTCAAAGTGAAGTGAAGGAAATGAGGGGTGAAAGGAGAAGACAGGGAGGATGCAGTTGTCTCCTTGAACAGAGACAAGTCCCAGGGCATCAGTAAACTAACATAAGGAGCTTGGATTGTATACTGTTTGCAGGAACACACTGAGGAAGGGGGGGTGTGGTGTACTGTGGGCATATAATCTGATTTGTATTTTAAAATGATCATTCTGGCTGTCTTATGGCACCCAGAGAGAAAAGAAACAGGAGTGGAGAGTGGGTGACCACTGAGGGAGCTGCTGTGGGACTGGACCGAGAGATGACTGTGGGTTGTGCATGAGCCAGGGCAGTGTCCCAGAAAGCAGCCAGATTCAATATGTCTCCAGGAGGTGGAGCCAACAAAACATACGCAGAGGGTAGATGTGACGTATTAAGGGAAAATAAGGATTCAAAGATCATTGCTATATTTTTGGCATGAATAACAATCATGCAATGGCTTGGAGAAGAAGCACAATTGGGGTTTGAAACCCAAAGTTCTATTTTGTTCATGTTAGGCTTAACATCTCCACCAGACAAGGAAGGGAAGATGCAGAGTACACAGTTACCTAGGTATGTCTGGAGTTCAGAGAAGAGACCCGCAGTCTTGTTTTAATTGTGAAGTCCACAGCAAAGAGCTGTTGAAAGAAAGTACGGGGATGAACAAGGGTCTGACGACAGAAGTCAGGTGCAAGAGGCAGAACTACAAAGCAGAAACCCTTCCCCAATTAACTTTATCCCTTCCCCCCAGCCTCGAACCTTAGAAAGCTGAGCAAGTATCCAGCCTCCTTCAATAGACACAGACACAAATCTCCTGTGTCTTCCACTTGGGTGCATTTCAGTGAGTTCTCTCTATCCTTCAATCTTACCTCTGTTCTGTTCCTAAATCCAACCCTCTCCTTGTCTTGCTTATCTCCTGCTGCTTCCTTTCAGCATGCTTTTCTCATTCTTCTTCATCTGGGACCCCTTGCTCTTCAAGGGAAATTTGGAAAGAGTGAATTATGCACAGTGACAGAGTATGGGTTCTATTAGACTTCCTGGATTCAGATAACAGCTCTAATTCTTCCAGTTTGTAACTTTTAGCCAATGTTTTAACCTCAGTTTCCTCATCGGATAAAGGGGATAATTACAGTATCTTCCTTATTAGATTGTTGCAAAAATTAAGTGAATTAATAATGAAAAGTTCTTAAAGCGAGGACTAGCACAGAGTAGGCATTTGGTAAATATTAGTCTAAGCAGTCAAAGTGAGAGCTGAGCAATGCTTAAAACTCTTTTTTTTTTTGGGGGGGGGGGACTTACTCTACTCATCCCCAGTAATTACAGAATATTTCTCAGTACTTGGTCCTGGCCTTCCCTGATTTATATCAAGGAGAGACAAAACTCTTTCCAAGCATACAGACATTTTATTCCATGTATTCCTATAGATCTCTATGTTAAGGAACTGGGGCATACTAACTGGGTGAACTATACCATGCTGAATGTTATGTCCACTAAAATTAGAATAATTATACTACTAAGACACTGTATGCTGGGATATCATTTGTCACAGCTTAAAAATTTTTTAAATGTAACAACCATACTGATTTAGCATAAAAGGCAAATATGACAAATCTTTAGGAGTAATTCTAAATAACTGAACATATACACAAGGAAAGAAGAAGTTATTTTATTAGGGCATTTGAAGGGACCAAAGGCCAAATGCATACCCACCACAGGAAGGGATTTTACCAGTTCAAACAGCTCTGGGTTGGAAGTGTTCCCTTTTAATTCAAACTCTGTGAATGTCCAGGCATATAAGCATCATTGGGTTTTAATTTTCAATAATCATTCATGAATACTGAGGTAGATGATCTTTCAGGCTCTTTAACACCCACAATTCCTGGGTTACAACTGCCATGCATTTTACAGTAAGCCTTATTACTGGTTTAACTGCTAAAGGCAGCTAAGATAGTCTTTCTAAAGGCGTATGTATATTATGTTACAATTCTTTCATTTCTTCATTACACAAACATTTATGGAATAGCTGCCATGTATAATATAAGGCTTTGGGAAAGCAGAAAATATTTAAGACAATGTTACAATGTTCTGAGAAAAAGAATAAAGCACACCCATGTGACAGATGCATACCAGTTCTGACTATGGTAGTTAAATATCCTTAGCTGAGGCTTGTTTACATTTCAAAACACTCTTCTTAAAAGTACTTCCATACAGATTTCTGTCCTAAACTCTGTATGCTTAAAAACTCTTTGCACTGAAAAAATTACCTGACTAAGGGGGAAAAAAAAAAGCCTTCATCTTAATCCTATTATAAAGGAATATTACTTGATGCCAGTAACAACAAATTATTGAATGCTTGCAAAAACAGTCAAAAAGTTATGGAAGAACGACATACTCTAAGCTTTTTATTTGATAAAACTATTCTAACTAAACAATGTATCAATTTTTTTTTTAACTTTTGGTAGTAAAATTGAAATAAGAAACAAATCTCAAGTGTCCTCTTAAATCCAGCCAACACAGGGCAACCTAAATGTGTTCACACAGTTCTTTATGCCTTTTAATTTTAGAAACACTTCACAATAGTGTGGTAGGGAGGAAAAGTTCTGGTCAGGAAAATTCCTGCTGACCTTGAAGTTCATTTGGGCCCTTCAAGTTTCACAAGGATTCCATCATTTTGTCTCCACTAAATAGTTACTAGGCAACAACAGACTAGTCAATTTGGTTAAGCAAGCAAATCAGATGACACAAAATAATGCTAATGACATTTATTTGATTTATTATATATCAAGCACTTTGCCTAAAAGCACACGCATTTTTTACATATATTTAATCTTCACTGCAAAACTAAGAGGCAAATATTATTATCCCTATCTTACAGATAAAAGACTGACAGCTTAAAGATGTTAATTCCTCAAAGTCACAAAGATAGTAGGCTGCAATTCTGGAACTTAACCTGAGGTGTGCCCAGCAAAGCCCACTTCTGCAGCATTATAAATAGTCCTCACTGCTGGAGAACACAGACGCTGCAGAGACACAAAGTAAAGGCCAAATTAAGCAAGTTTCAAAGAATTTGAGCGGCACCAAGTCTGCTTCATTTAAACCCTCTTCCTTATCATTATACTTGAATGCAACACTATCCCTCAGTTAATGCATTTGTTGAAGGAATGAAAACCATATTTTGCCTAAGACACAATAACTGCATCAGGTCCTTAATCAATTCAGTGGTGCCTTCAAATAAACAAGAGTCAGCTGAAGTGAAGATGGCAAGTTTCAGTCAACAACCAAGCCAACCAAAGCAAAGTGCTTGAATCTGCTAAGTCATTAGTGGGCTTAATAAATACAGATGCCACTCACAATGCAGTCTGCAAAAAATTTCACAAAGTTCTTACAACCCAACTCTCAGAGGTAGATAGAAGAAAATGACAGACACAGGCAAAGCACAGTTTCTTCTGGCTTGTAAATGTCTAATTTTAGTTTTCAAATGAACTATTTTCCTGAATCTCTCCTGGATTTTCTCTCTTCTGGACAACTTGAGGAACCCAAGGAAATGTTCACTCTGTTCAATTTAAAGTCATGGCTATCAATACTGTTAACATTATTTTTGGTGGATAACAAAAGATAATTTGATGTATATCACCTAACAGAAGTCATCACAGACATTAGAACAGAAGTTGCTTATTCCCCATAAATCAAATATCTCAATATGCTATTTTTAAAGTAATCCATTCTTGTCCACAAAATCTTACGGACTCTGAGCATATATATCAATATTTATGCTACCTGAGAAATCGGGGTAAATACAATAAACTTCTACACCTAAAGTAACTATTATCTACAAATGATGGTTTCTTAGGCTAACTACATCTCCATACAGCCTATAATTATACATATAATGACCAAAAGGATATTTTAAATTCATGCTGGCCATACAATTAATCTGTTAAATTTGGTTCTGCCTACACTAATTTTCAGATTGATTTTATATATCACAGAAATATTGTGTGCTGTATTATAAAATCACATTCTTAAATCAATAATTTTTATTCACCCTCACAAAATACAAGAGTGTTTCTTTAACTTTCAAAGCAGATAAAATAGAAAATCTTTAAGTTTTCATGTTAGTTATCCCTTTTCAGTGCATGGTCATTTCAACTGTTTATGGGAAACTTTAAATTATGAATGAAAAAGAGAAATATAAATAAAAAGTGAAGAAATGAATAGAACAGACTATTAAATCCATGTACCATGGGGAGGGAACTGTGATTTATTCATGTTTGTAAGCCCAAGTCTGACACTAATATTTTACCCCAAAGAGTCACTAAACTAAGGTGCATGCCTCTTGGACATAAAAATACTACCTTTGAGTATTTAAAGAGTTAAAAATATCTCTGTAAAATTCAAGACTAGGAGAGCTAAAAGAAAATACAAGCAGTTGACTTCATGGAATAAATACAATTGTGAATAACATAGAAGTGCAAATAACAACAAAAACATTCCCCTTTAGAACACATTAAAATTATGTTTAAAAAGTCTACCCGGTCCCACATGGTTTGAGTGAGACATTCTAATTAAAAATAATAATAATTAAATGATGTTTTAATACACTTGGGAAACTTCCAATTCTTATCTAGTAAGATATCTCAGGGCATGCTAGGTGGAGGGAGGCTGGCCAGAGGAGTGTCTCCTGCTTGTATTTCTTTAATTAATAGCTAACATTATTCTATCCTGGCTACTCAGGGAGTACATAGCTATAGGGAGCATCACCACTGTATAAAAAGAATTATGAATCTATTTCCCCCTTGAGAGAGGACAAAGTCATGCAAGATTTTAAACAATGCAAGAAATGGAGGGTCTGCTAACAGAACTGTCTATAAATACACCCTTCTCCCCTCTGTTGGCAGCTCAGCTTTCTGTCATTAGCACCAATGACCCAACTGGGGCCTCCGTTTGAGGCTCCTGCCTTAGCAGATTTACTGAGAAAGGCTTCTTAAATCATCATGTTATATACAGGAATAGGACAAGATGAATTGTTTTTAATTTGCAGTTTGTCCTTAAGAAGTACCCAAGAACATTAAGATGGAATAAAGCAATAGACTCATGGCCCCTGTAAATTCAAATCCATGAAAAACGATGGACACCTCCTACATTTATAAACGTATATATCTTTCCATAAATGACCATTTTAATGAACTGATCTACAGAGAGATCAATCTTCTTAGTCTAAATAACAATTCATTTGAAATGTATTCTATTTGCTCTCTATGCGGGGGTGACTGAGAAGTCAATTTATCATCAAGAGACGCCAACTTCTCATATCCTATCATTGCTATCAAGCTAAGAATTTAGTTCCTAATACATATGGAGAAAAATGAATCGCTTGGAAGGGGTACACATAATAAGTCTGAAGCTACAGCTCCTCAATCCTATTCTAGTAAGAGTCAATCAGTCTTTTGCATAGGGGTTTAGAAAAATACTTGCTTTGTGACAACCAACATGATTGTGTATTTGTTAAATTTGTAGGGAGGATTCAGAAGCTCAGCCAAATAATCCACATAAGCTTAGAGAAGGTTCTTCCCCAGGAAGGAGCATCAAAAAGGGAAGCATTTGGAACTTTCTCAGACCCACAGGGTCAGAAACTTTCTGTCATTATCTTCTGTTCACTCCAACCTAAATAGCAAGCAGATGATATAGTAGCACCAAAGTTATCTATCTTGAACACAAAATCTCCCTGGAGCCCTAACCCATACACTCTCGCAGTGGTGAGATTCACCCCTCCCATTTCCTACACTTTCAGAAGTGAAATTCTGTCTTGCTATTCAATACCTCTGTACCTGAGTTCTAAGCTGACTGCCTAGTCACTTTGTGTGTGGTGCCCAATGAATTCCCCAGTCAACTTCCAAGACATTACACAGGGTCCTGGTCTGTGAAGCTTGGGTCTTTTACTTGACTTCAAGTGCTGAAACTGTCAAAACTCAGAGGTCTCTCTTGAGATGATGGCTGGTACATGAATGAAATGCAGATTTACGAGGTATCAATTCCTTATACATTCAGCATCATTGTGGTGTCAGCTATAACCATTATTTGTTTATTCTATTGTCTGTTCCATATATTATATTTTACTTTTATCAGCATCTAAAAAGAGTGTGAAATATTTATTTACTGCCAAACAGCATTTACCAGGAGTTAATGAGTTCTTTTTGAAATTTGTTCTGGTGCTTAAGAGTTACCCTGTCTTTGCCCATATTCCCTTTATGCTACTTTAAGAACCAGCTCCCTGAAAACATCATCTGGAACTTGGTGTGGACTAGCAGTTAGAAGCATGGATGTGAGAGCTAGACTGTCTGGGTTTGAATCCTGGCTCCAGTAACTACTCTGCGGATTTGGGCACATTATTAAACTCCTGTGTCTCAGTTTTCCCATTTGAAAAATGGGAATAATAGTGCCTACCCCATAAGGTTGTTGTACAGATTGAGTTGCTATGTGTAAATCACCAAAGACAGTGCCTGGCATGTAGCTCCTTCTAGCGATTTATTATTACCTGCTTCCATTCTAGTGCTAACAACAGTTTTGCTATCACCACCCACGCCTCCCCCTCCCCATTTCCGGCCCTCTCCAGTGGAGTTGGTTACTCATTTTACTCTGCTCCTGCTCCAGCACCATGACGGCAGATCTAGGACTATGTTCATCATTGGTGCACAATCGTCTACCCATTGCAGCCCACATACTCTTCAGACTAGCTTCCTGTCCTTGGTTTTCATGGGCTACTGTATCACTCAGCCATATATACTTAACACCAGCAAGAAAGAGCAGTTTTCACTGGGTGTGCTCACTACTGCATGGAGCACTAAACATAAGCATTGGGAATTTGAAATAGGAGTGAAAACCAGATAAATACAAATGAATACAAAGATTCAAAGGGAAGTGAATGTCTTATGCTTTGGAGTACCATTGAATAAATGACTGTGCACACAAAATTTGTTCAATTAGTGTTAGTAAACTGACTAACTACACTCTAGTTGTTAATAAACATTTAAATTGGGCCAAAAAAGGTTATCAATAAACAGTATATTTATGCAATAAATATTTGAATGTTCCAGATGCTGAAATATAATGGAGAATAAATAAATAGATAGTAATAGATGAGAAACAAGAAAATAAACAAAAATATTTTTAAATGTGTTAAGTGCACTGAAGGAATGATCCGATGGTCAGAGTAGGCATCTCTGAGAAATGACAATTTAAGTTGTTAACTAATGAATGAATGAAAGCCAGTTGTGGTTAGAGGATGAGCATTCTAGACTGAAAGGACAGCTCATGCACAGGCCCTGCAGTGTGGATGAGCTTAGCACGATGGAGGAACTGAAAAACAGCCTTCCTCATTAGGGTCTAGACTATGAAACAAGCAGGGAAAGGTGACACAGAGTGTCATAGGCCATCGATGGAAGGGCAGCAAAGTATTTTTTAAATAGAAAACATAATGAGAAAGAAGAGTATTAAGCATTAAGTCTTATATCTGTCTCAAATCAGCTGAGTGATCAGGGTCATGTGATTCCTTCTCGCTCTAAAATTCTATTAAGTCTCTGTAGGAAGTGATGTATTGATAGGCACAGATAAGACATATTGGCTTTAACATCTTGGATTGACTATACAAAAATGCTAAAAGAAGGCGTTTGAGTAGATGAAATGCATAGCAGACATCAGCCTTTACTACAAGAATAAAGAAGATGGACTGGATTTTGGAAACTTTGTGGTAATCTGGTGAGTCAAGAAGAGAGTGAAGCGATAATAGGTAATCCCCCAACTTCATACATAAAGTCTCCTACTTGAGAATGGAGGTGGTGTGAATAGAGAAAATGAGAACTGAAAAGATTACACAGCTACAGGCAAGCAGATTTGTAAACAACTTAAGAGTTTAAAAAATCATTTTCATTCCTTTTTCCAAACTAAAATGGAGACTTCTAAAAGTTTAATCTCCAAAGAATTGTTCAAGGGCATCGATCAAAATAATCTGCAGGGGAGCTTTGAAATAAACATCCCTTTCCAGTCCCTCCTGAAAAACTAATTTCTGATTATGAATACAATTCTAATATTTCAGGTAAAATTTCCTCTTAATGAGGAAAAAGAAGAGTCTGGGGACAGATGAACGGAGTTGCCTGGTTAAGTATTTAATTTTCCACTTAGCTTTGCAAGACAGGAGAGACAGCCTTAGTTCATACATTAATATTTATGAAAAATGGCATAATGTTTCATTTGGAGAGAAGATCTCGGAGAAATGCTATACTGGCTATGCCAGTGTAGATTTTTGGATCACTCCATACAAGGGTAGGTGTGTTCCTTAATATAGAAAGTAAAACCTCCAAATAACATGGAATTGATTTTGTGAAAATAAATTTACAGATAAATTGCTTAAATGGATAGCAAGGAAATCAGAGTAACTACATATTTTCATGAAAGTTTGCTGCTTGAAAGAAAAATCTAAAATAATTGGTGCCTTCAAGTCTTAGCTGAATTGACTTGGCTATGAGAAATACAGGCTTTTAACGATAAGATAAGGCTTCCACTTTGCCATCTTCCATTTACAGGTACATCTCTTATAACATGAGATAACCTTACTTAATTTCCCAATATTTGGAGCTAAAATTTGCCCTCTGAATAGAAAGTCCACTTTAACAGAAAATAGAAGAAAAATCGTAACTCTGGTTTAGGGATTTTTTCTAGCCATGTACAATAAGACATACAAAAAGAAAGACATTTTTAAAATATCTGTGGCAACTATTGTTAATACTTTCAATTTAATAAATGTCAATGACACCTGCTTACCATAAAAAAGTGACATTTTGCCATTTTGTGAATAACTGCCTGAAATAGAAGTGGGAATCTTCAACCACACATTTATTCGGCAAACATTTATGGGCAGTCAACTATGTGTCTGTACAAAAATAAAAATCCTTAAGAGTATACTTCACAGAACATCCCCTTACTAAATAATTTCTCAACACTTTTTGCTTTATCCTTACAGTAGTCATTGTCTCTATTCAACTGACAGGGCAGATGGGATCTAGCTAAGTGAAGTGAGTTTTTTCAAGTACTAAGATCATATCTACACCAGTAAACCACTTCAACAGCTTCCAAAGAATTGACCACTGAGCTTCAAAAATAACTTGTCAATTATGTAAATAACAAAGTTAAAAATAAAATTCAGGTAAGTCACTGGACTGATCTTCGTATGCACTCAATAGGACCAAAGTTCCTTTGAGTGGGTCCTCAGACCCAGTATAAAACAGAACATTCTGAGGTTTTGCCTAAATATACAAGAGAAAAAAAATCCAAAAAATATGTAAATCAGTTTTCCACTAATATGCAAAAATAGCTTATAGGAGAATTATATAAACCAACATATATATATATATATAATATAAACCAATTATATAAAACAATGTCCTGCCAGAGATTAATGGTTAAAAGCTGTCCAAACCAAATTTGATGCTGGGGCAGTTCTTAGGATGATTCCAAATGAAAACTGCCAACATTGTATTTGAAATGTATAATCTCAGCTGTTAACTAACCCAAATCTCTATTTAAGTTATTTTGACAAATATGTCTAAGGGACAACCTTGACATTATGTTCCTTGCCAACATTCTGTCTGAATCCTGGTGTCCCAACACCAAGCTGACCCCTAGTCTAGCTGGCCTACAGAATTTCACCAAGCTGGGAAAATTCTGACTTCAAACTAAGGAGGGAAGTTGGGATTGGTTGTTCTCTCAGTTACACTCTAGTTACACACATTCATTCTTACAGGTCCTACACACCTACTGCCTGCCTCAAAGAGGGAATTCTCACTGTTATCCATAATATGAAATACACTGCCTGACATACAGCAGAGTCTCAAATATATTTTATTTGAGAAGGTTTGATTTGCTTGTGTGCATTCATCATCTAAACACTACCCCTTTGCAAAATCTACAAATCCCACCAATCTTTCAAGAGCTGGCCCTTATAGCCTTTTATTTTGGCAGAGCCCTCACTGACTAAATCAGCCTGTAAAGGTCAGTCCCATCTCTGAATTCATACCATACTTTCCCTTCACTCAATGGAATATCATACAGATTAACACCGAATCCCATTCTAATTGATTCCATATGGTGGTCTTACCTACTCAGTTACATGCATTCCTTGAGGGTCGTTTGGTTGATATCCCACAGTATCTGGCACAATATTACTCTCATGGTATAAACTGCAGAAGTATTTTCTATGTGAGTAAATATTTTTAGTCTCAAAGTTATTACCATAACTTGATTCAACCACTTAAAAAGTCACTTTTATTTGCACCAAGTTTATTTTATAAAATCTTCCCATTCCCAAAAGGCTGCTGGAGGGGGGAGAAAAAGTGAGCTGTTCTTTAGTTATTTATGCAAAATGCAGTCTGCTAAAACAATTAGTATTTCTTCCTACTCTTGATAACAAAAATGTTTAAACAGATTGTATGTAAGGAATTACCTCAGTCAACCTCATGG
This sequence comes from Macaca thibetana thibetana, assembly GCF_024542745.1. Taxonomy (NCBI): domain Eukaryota; kingdom Metazoa; phylum Chordata; class Mammalia; order Primates; family Cercopithecidae; genus Macaca; species Macaca thibetana. The sequence continues at coordinate 50,631,600 of NC_065590.1, forward strand.
GAGGTGGAATGAGATGGGCAGAATTCCAAAAGTTTATTTGTAAATGAGTTGTTTTGAAAGAGGAAAACACATTCCCAGTGGCAAAAATAATGCTCTATGTGGAGGTTAGTTTTCCAGAAGCCTATGACAGATGAAGCAAAGGGAGATGGCAGAAAGAGAAGTTCTTCTAGTAAGGGAATACAAGCAGATATGGGGAGGCTGACTTTAAGACCAACACCAGGCTCTGGGAAGGGAAGGAGGAACAATTACAGTCACTATCCACACCCTTTCCTCTAAGTGATGATCTGGGAACCAGGGACCAGTGCTCCAGTGCTGGGAGACAGGAAACTCCAAACAGCAGTAGGGTCTATACTATAACTCTCAAGAGGAAAGGGAGAAGGAAATACCAAGTTAAAGTTGTGGGAAGGGAAGGAACAATCTGTGGCCACCCAACTGGACAGGCCATTAGTGTATCAACAGCCTCAGAAATGCATGGGTATGCTCAAATGGTAGGCATCTGAGAAATCAGTGAGTCCAGCCTTTTCCAAGTTATATCCCTTCCAATTCCAGAATCCCTCACCAAATCAACCAGAGGAAGAAATATTCCATGGTCAATCAGTTTCAGAATTGCTAGACTAAATAAAATCACAGAGCATCACTGGCTATTTTAAGAAAATAATGAGCATTACAAATCTTAGTGATGTTGGGGTAACATATACTACGCAGCACTTCCAAAACTATTTTAACACAAAATGTTTTTTGGAAAGGAAAACTCTACACAGGTCATAGGTTGCAAAATACACATCAACCCACCCTTCTCATTCTACAGATGAGGAAACTGAGGCCTAGAGAAGCAAAAAGAAAAAAAAAAAATTCCAAAAGATAGCAGGCTTACTATGTGGAAGAGCAGGGATCAGAAGTCAAAATTTTCTACTCTAGGTCAGTACTATCTGTTCTGTACCATCACACATCTGACCCCAGCTCTGACCACAGGTTCAATTCTGCTGGACAGCTATGCCTTAGCCCTGACTTCTCTCCTGACAATCCTGAGGCTCTGCTTCCACTCTCCCACTATGGCTATGTGCCCGAGCTCATTCAAGACTGCCCTTGATTCCTGTCCCTGGTCTATTCTGCTTCATACTAGATCCAATCTCAACTCCTAACTCACCTGATCTCTGCAGATTACGTGCTTCCAGAATCCCCATGACAACATGACTGATCACCAGCCAAAACTTCACCTGTTGCCCTTAATGGACCTCCTCAATGCTAATTACCTGCTTGCAACAACACTATCTCCTGGTATCACATGCTCCCTGAACAGGCCAGGCCCAGCCCTGAATATCTGACTAGAATGCCTCTTATAGCTTCTGCTGGGTCCAACCAAAGTCCCTGCCCTCCCTGTGAGTAGCTGGCATTCCTGTCCCACCCCTGTTCCTTCTGCTGCCCACTGAGCTATTTGTTGCCACAGGCAACATCATGTTCCGTGCCTGTAGGACAACCTTCTGCCACAGCAAGTATCCATGGCAACCAGATGGGGCTGGCAAATAGAAGTAAAGTCCACAGGCAATTCCCCAAAGTTAGCTTAGCCAATAGATGATTTATTAGAGCAGTGAACGTTTGGCAAAACTGAGTATACAGGACTCCAAATCCTCTTTGTTGCACCATGGTCTGCTGTGCAATGACATGGCTTAAAGCAAGGGCCTGGAAAACGAGAGGGAAGCCCCAGGCTTGACTGGCCTAAAAACAAAAATACCGCCCAGAGAATGAAACAAATGAAGGTAGGATGCAAATCAAGGTATCAGTTCTCCTTATTCCCACTTCAGATTCAATTACATTTACTGAAGGCTTACAATGTGCCAGGCTCACAACAAGGAATATTAAAAAAATAGTTAGTAAATGACGAGTTGATGGGTGCTGACGAGTTGATGGGTGCAGCACAGCAACATGGCACAAGTATACATATGTAACAAACCTGCACGTTATGCACATGTACCCTAGAACTTAAAGTATAATAATAATAAAAAAGAAAAAAAGAAAAAAAAAGAAAACAAAGATAAAAATACAATTAAAAAATAGTTAATATTGCTTTATAATTTTAAAGAAATATAGCACACATGAGATATGCAGGCTAGTTGGGAAAACAAAACTGAAATGTATAAAAAGAAAATTTTACTTAAAGGCTATTAAGATAAAAATAGAAGACAGAGTTACAACAAAAAAGAACATGATTAGTTGCCAACTGGATTGTACAAAGAGCCATAGCCATGAATGTTCAGGACAATACAATTCCCCATCTATAAACAAAATAAAAGACTTTCAGGATGCAAATGGCAACAAGTTCATCTAATGTATCATCTATCCTTCCATAAAATGAGCATGTTAAGAGCCAACTAATGTGAGAATTAAATAAGACAGAATCTATAGAAGCATTTTAGAAGCATAAAGCGCTCTCTACAAACTTAGTTATCCTGCTTTTGTATGTCGGGATGATAGACTAACAAGTTTATCCTTCATATATAAAACTAGAAATATTATATCAAATCAGTTTTAAGACTTGTAAATAGTCAGATTTTCAAAATTAGAGATCAATTTACTTAGTGCATAATAGGTGCTGAATAACTATCAAATAAATGAATGTTAAAACGAAAGTGCTACACAGAAAGTATTTCCTTTTTGCCAAGTTAAAATCCTTAAAAATCATTTTATAAAGTAGATATTCAAAAACCAAATCATGTTTTCTTAATGGGACTGTACTGTAATTGGGTGTTTGTTTCTGACCAAGGGTTTGGTATTATAGCTGTCACAGGTATGATCTACAATGTCATAAAAGCAAAAATAAAATCATCATAAATCTTTATAATCCTGTAAAATAGTAAAGTTATTCTTCAAAACCTGTATTACGGGCATCATGCATGGTATACTGATTATACAAAGGGCCCTAATGCATCATAAATTGTAACTACATCACAAAATACAACTTTATTACATTATACATTCAAACCTAAACTTCTGGAGTCACTATAATAAACATTAAATATTTAATTATTAATGATTTCTTGCATTTTTAGCACTGTATCCAGGTGTTCAAACACAGTCCAAGAAATTCTAATTTAGGTCACATTTTCTCCTGATAAATTTAGAGTGCAAACAGGCACTGTAAATCATTCCATAAACTGACAGCTGCCCTCACGGTGCTTTGCTGTAACAAACATCTATCTACAAACATCGCGTTTGTAGTGACAGTCACGTTCCTACACCTCAAAACTTAGTCTGCAAAGTTACCAATTACTCAATGCTTCTCTTAATCATTTTTTCCTATCCTTTGCTTCATTCAAAGATAGAAAAGCAGATGTCCAATATCACAGCCAAACAGGGCCACTCGGAAGCAAGTGCCCCTGATCCTCCTTATCTACTGCAGCCTCCAGTTTATCTGAACTTCCAAGTACAGCTGGGCTTCTCAAACTTTAATATGCACTCAAATCACCTGTAGATCTTGTTAAACTGTAATGCTGGTTCAGGAGGTCTGTGCTGGGATGTAACTCCTGCGGCTGCTTTTCCACGGACAACCCTTTGAGGAGCAGAAATAGAGCACTATGAAACCCTGAATCCCTGCACCAATGGTGAGACCATGAGCAAGTTACACAGCCTTTAGAGCAGGTTTTACATCTGCAAAAAGTAAATTATATTGCTACATTTGGGGGAATTATTATAAAGATAAACTCATAGAAAAGCTCTTAGCACAATGCCTGAACATGCAGTTAGATTCTCACTAAATTTTAGTTACTTTCTCTTCATTGTAAAGTCATTAAAAACAACGATTAACAGATCATTAGCTTAAGCTTTTAAAAGCAGTCTCAAAACAACTCTCACCAGAATAGCTAAAAGCCAGCAAAAGCCAAAATCCTATGTTTGAGCATTGACGGAAACTGTCAAATAAACAGGTTAAGGCATTGAGACCTGAGGAATGTTATGAATGATGCAGTGTTAACGAGGGCAGGAGGGAAATAGGAAGCGGTGGAAGAGGAAGTCTGCTCCAAATAATTGACTATAGAATTTGAGACATGAAAGTGTGTGTATTTCCCTCTCTCTCAGCCTTATCACCAGGGAACCAAGAATTCTAAAGAATTTTTAAAACCGGAACAAAAATAAGAATCAAAATCACGATTTCTAGATTATGTCATAAGTCAAAACACCAGCATGTAGGAATAATATATCTATGGAAAGGTCTAAGGACACTGTCGTTGAACTTAGGGGAAATGTGAATGTCAAAAGTCACGTTATATGTTTTCTCCCCAAAAGTCACCAGCACCGCAAGGACCAACAGTTCCTTGATGATCTGAATTCAAGAGAGACAAATGGCTCAAGCTCTGGGAAAAAAAGGACTTTAGCAGTCTTCCTGGTTTCTGTCAATTCACACCTACCAAACCGAAATGGAAAATAGATGGAACTAATCCTCTCTTCCTGAAAAGCACATGCAGTTGTCCATATAACCTTGCTTCCATCTAGCATCCTGGAAGAATTCTGGGTGCTTTTCTTCTTAACAATACACAGTGCTGTAGACCTTATATAGTTAGATGTCAGGGGAACAGCTCTGATAACAGAAATTCCATTTTTCTTTTGTCATCTTTGGGGCACATCCTTAAATGGGCATTCTCAAATGCTGAAGTAGATCAAATTGTTTGTTGTTGTTTGCTTGACTGGTCTGGTCTGGACTGACTTGGTTCCTAATACGTAATCATCACTGTGGTCCAAACTTGCTTAGGCCATGTTATAAGTTGGAATAAAGGAAAGCCGTTTTGTCTGAAAGAATTATTTTGAGATGTCTTTCACATCCAAGATAAACACTGGGGATTTCTCGTTGCTTCTAGTAGCTGCAATTGACAGGACTGAGTACAAGAAAATTAAATTCCTGCAAGAATATGAGCTAACCTCCTCAGTATCCTAAGCTGGTCCTCAGTCAGTCAGAAACTATGTCCTGTATTAGGGGACAGCTCTCCTACCTAGACTTCTCCCTTACCAAAATAAGCCAGCATCCACTCAACAATCAGGTGCATCAGTAAACACAGTCATGACATTTTACCCAAGGTATGTCCCTGTCTCACTGTAAAGTCTAAGTGTAGGTTACACAGTGGTTAAAAATGGAGACTGAAAACGGCTCTACCCCTGTCACCAGTTGGATGAGACCTGGAGAAGTAATTTATTTAGGTCTTTGGTTCCTCACATCTCAAATGAAACAAACAGGTAAAAGGTGATGGTGTGAATAGTGTGACTCCTCCAGGACCTTGTGCAAATATATAAAGGGCAAAGAACTGAAGGATAAGGAAAAATAGTATTTTTCTCTCTTGGGCAAAGTGCACATTATATTATAATCACTTAAGATGCAGCCATAAAAAGTCTGCACATGAAGCTGACATTCAGCCAACCGTGCTGTAACGCAGCCAGCCTCAAACCCCACTGCCAAAACCCCAGAGCATTCTCAAAAGAATTCAAATCTTCAGCACGCATCCTTTTAGGTCCTCAGCACAATGGTCAAAGTCAATGACAACATTTTACATTGGGATACACAGTAACTTCTTTAGTTTGTTCAAAACCCTTCCTAAAACTGTTTTCTAAATGTGACTGTCCAAAGATGAACCATTACCAAGGAGATTCCTGTTCCCCAGTTTACTAATCTGTCCTAGTTCATCCAACTGCCCCAAACTTCATTTTTAAAATCGCTTTCATTGTTCACCAAACACTATACACAATCTTGTCACATCTCACTTAGGATCACCATTATTTTCTGGGCAATATCTTACATTGTGACATTAAATAAACTATCACTATACCATAAAGTATTTTAGAAACATAGTCTGTAATGCCAACTAGGGTCTGTGAAGCTTTTATTATAATTAAGCTGGCAGTGTCGTTTAATGTGCTTCAAGCTGAAGTCCATAAAACACATTTGCAAAACTGCTATGATCTGTGTAGCTGCCTATTAGATTTAAGAGCTAGGTCTGATGTCAAGAAATCTAATTTGAACCATCACAGAAAGGTCTCGTATCATAAATTGATTATTTTCTCTTTGAACAAGAAATACAACTCTGAAATTTTACTCTATACATTGCTACCCTTCTTATAAAAAGTTTATTTTTTATTTATTTATTTATTTATTTTAGATGGAGTCTCACTCTGTCACCTGGGCTGGAGGGCAGTGGCGCAATCTTGGCTCACTGCAAGCTCTGCCTCCCGGGTTCAGCCATTCTCCTGCCTCAGCCTCCTGAGGAGCTGAGACTACAGGCACCTGCCACCATGCCCGGCTAATTTTTTGTCCTTTTAGTAGAGATGCGGTTTCACCGTGTTAGCCAGGATGCTCTCGGTCTCCTGACCTCGTGATCCGCCCACCTCGGCTTCCCAAAGTGCTGGGATTACAGGCGTGAGCCACTGCACCCAGCAAAAAGTTTAATTCTTTTACATAGAAATAATGCCCATGTTCCCATATGACCAACAAACATCATATTTTACTCTCAGTACAGCAGAACTATCATATTAATAATGGTATTTTCCTATTATTTCTATAGAAAGCACAATCCCAAGTCCCAGTTGGAGAATTTTGGAAACTGAGAAACCCACAGAACTCTCTTTCAGAGGAAGAGGAAACTCTCTTTCCTCTGAAAGAGAGTTCTGGCTTCTAGAAGAGCTGCCCCTCACTTTTCCCAGCTCACTCTTGACAAAAGCTACAACCATCACCACCTACTCTTCTCTTCATCCAACAGCCTGGAATTTACAAGGCCAGGATTCAATCCTAAGTCTACGTGACTCCAAAGCCAATCACATTGTCTCCACTACAGTGCAGAGATCAATGATTGAGTGTATGCAGCAGATCTGCCAAAGGAGTCGGGCCGGTGGACTTTCAATAAACATGAGTTCTCTTTCTTCCTCCTCATAAAAAAATGCCATTCGGAATGAAGTTTCCTCTTAAATTTCAGGGAATGTCAGTATCAAGCAGAAACAGAACCTTCCAACAAACATTCAAGGTGGGTATTATTAGGTCCTATTTTTCAGTTGAGGAAAACCAAAGCTCATAGAAACTGTGTTTTTGTGGTGGTGGTTGTTGTTGTTGTTTTCCATGTCTGACTACCTAGAAGGCAATAGAACCAGATTTTGAACTTCAGCTTTTATGAATCCAAAAGAAAGTTCATCTGGCCACCTCCAACATTAAGTAGATCTTCTAAGTTCAGCAGCTTCCTAAATAAAAACCCACTCCCTCAAACACACACTGAATGGGTCCAGACCTCTTGGATAAATCTGTTGATGAAAGCTCCCCCAACACTGTCTTCCATTTTAGTCCAAGATAGTTTGAGTGGGAGGAAGGGAGGAGTTCTCTCTATAGTGGTACAGACAGCTCAAAGATTGGGCTTCAGAACAGAAACATTTTGATAAATATGAAATGTCTTGCTTGACAAAGTGTCTGAAAATGGTGAACTATACTGACTTCTCACAACTAGTTTGAGGAAGTGTCAAGAGTTGCCTGAAATGGTTTGGTACTGTCAAACCACTAAGTCTCCAGATATTCTCCTTAAAGGCCGACTCATGCTATGAGAGTAAAAATAGGATGATACTGGGGTAAATAAACTTCAGAATTAGAGTGACACATGTAAAACACACTTTCTAAAGACACTTAAGTGTTTACTGTTGAAAATATGTCATCATAGCTGTGTTCAGAAAGGCTTCTCTTTTCTGCATTCTCATGCACAGCCTAGCGCACTTTAAATGGCAAAAGACACTGCTCAAAGCATTCAGTCCTATCTATGAGTTATATCCACTTGTCCATACCCACCATCTTGCCTCGCTAAGTAAAAAGACATAGCATGAGAAAAAGACACGAATTTTAAAGCCATGGGGACATGTGTTTTAATCCTGGTGCTGTCAATTTTCAGGTACATTACTTTGGGCAGTCTTTAATCTCCCTGAGCCTCAGTTTCCTCACCTGTAAAGTAAAGATAAGAATACCTTGTATAGTTACTACAAGAATAAGAAATAACCAAATTAAATAACTGCCATGAAATAAACATTCAATCAATGATATACTAATTATTACATCCATAAAGAAGAGCAAACCCAGTTTTCATGTGTCAGTGTCACTCAATATGCAAAAAAGGACCATTTACTCAACACAAACTTATTAGTTCATTAAATTTCTACCCTACCTCCTATCACTGGGTTAGGCACTAGCGTTACTCCTGTCAATGAAGGGAGACAGCAAGGAGCTTGACTACAATGACCTGATTGCACTGGGACTTGAACACAGTTTTTTTAAAAAAAGCATATATGATAATTTCTGCACTCTAGAATTAATATATTTCATCATGACAAACTTTATCTATCTTTTTTTCTTGCTTTGCATACTTAAAAGTAGATAATCCCTCTAACTGATAAGACTGTATTGTGCAATAAAATGACAAATGAGTTTGAAAACAGTTTATTTATAAGAAACAATTTCTTTATAAAGGCTTGTATCTATTCAAAGCATAGGAACTAAATTATAAAGATAATCCCCTAGATTGTTCTGATTTGGGCTGTAGTTCTTGAATTTTTATAAGATGCTTAATCTTATCTCTATCTAAAATTAGTAGAGGGCCACATACATTTTGGAAGAAGCAAAACCACTATTCTAAATTTTCAATCAATCATTCCAAAATAGGCTAAAATTTCCTGAACTAGAAAAAAAAGTCTTCCTAACATGGCAACAGCTAGGAAAAAAAAAATTAACTCATATCAGACAATAACCTCATCAAGTCTGGCAGTCTCCTACTAGATTGTCTTGTCTGAGAGGATAAGGCACTGCCTGTTTCTCACTGCTGTAACTCAACACCTAGCTTAGGCCTGGCACATAGTAGGGCTACAACAAACAGCTATTGCCTAGCCAAGTGATGGAAAAATTACTTGAAATTTTAGTATACCTAGAAGATCTCCAGTTACAAATAGTATGGGTCATTAATTGCATGAGGCTACTGTATGCAATAAACATACAGTAATAAAGCATTTATAATTTATACTCATATGACATAATTGCTTATACAACCATATATCCAAATGTCATTAATTGAGAAACCCCACATTTTTTTCTGACATTTGGATGTATGGTTGTATAAGTGGTTATATAATGTGAGTTAAAATTTGAATATTTCTATAAAGCATTTTCAAGCTAACTCAGAAATAATTGTTGTTTAAAAAGATCTGGGTCAGGCACGGTGGCTCACACCTGTAATCCCAGCACTTTGGGAGGCCGATGCAGGTGGACCACCTGAGGTCAGGAGTTCAAGACCAGCCTGGCCAACCTGATGAAACCCAGTCCCTTAAAAATACAAGAATTAGCTGGGTGTGGTGGCAGGCACTTGTAATCTCAGCTACTTGGGAGGCTGAGGCAGGAGAATCGCTTGAAGCCAGGAGGCAGAGGTTGTACTGAGCTGAGATTGCACCATTGCACTCCAGCCTAGGAAACAACAGTGAGACTCCGTCTCAAAAAAAAAGGATCTCATACATTGGAAGTTTCGCAAAACTTACAGTAAAAGGAGAGACAGGCACAGCCTTCCTGTTATATTGATCACTGTAGCCGTTACACTTAGCACAGTCCTGGCACTTAGCAAGACTTAATATGATGTTTGTTAAGGCAATGAAAGAAGGAAGAGAGTAAGAGACAAGAGAATCACTTCTTGGAGAGAATTTATAGTCCAATTAAAAAGAAATGGGTCAATCTTCACATTGTCATTTTGGGTACCTAATGTCATTATCTGGGAAGCAGGAGGACTTGATTATTAAATCAGCAATGCTGATTACACAATCAGAAGTACTCTGTACTGAAATAAATTCAGCAATTAATCAAAGTCAATGTGCCCACTTGTAAATATCAATATTGAATTTTAAGCATATAAACCAGCCAATCAATTAAACCAAGACCATGACTTTAATCAGTGAATGCTGAGATACAATTTGCTGGATTCTGACTGTAATGAAACTTATGTCATTGTTGAAACCTAATCCTGCTGCCTGTGAGGCAAATACACAAATTATAGAATCTTTTGAAAACATTAATATCTATGGACTGTGCCCTTGCCTTCTGAATAACTCTAGCAGTAGATGTTGCATACTACAGAGTACTCTTCCAACTTCCAACTCTATAAACACAGAGGGGTTACAGCGTTTAACAGCATAGGAACCAAAGACTGCCCAGGTTCAAATCTCCACTTTACCACTTACTAGCTATTTGACCTGGGGCAGGTTACTTAACCTCTCTGTGCTTCATTGTACTCATCAGTAAAATGGGGATAATAAATAATACTTACCTCACATGCTTGTTGGAAGATCAAATAAGTTTATACTGTATTTGCTAAACTAACTGTTCAGTAAACACTAGCCATTACTAGTAAACATATGTATTCATCTCCATTCCTTAAAATGATCATGTATCAATAGTATAATGTCCTAAATATAATCATGACCACCATTATGCTTTTTTTATTTTCCTAATGATCCTGAGGATAATATCCTATATCTTTTTTTTTTTTTTTTTTTTTTTTTTTTTTTTTTTTGGAGACAGAGTCTTGCTCTATCGCCCAGGCTGGAGTGCAGTGGTGCAATCTAGGCTCACTGCAACCTCTGCCTCCTGGGTTCAAGCGATTCTCTTCTCATTCTCTTCTCTTAGCCTCTTGAGTAGCTGGGACTATAAGTGGACACCACCACGCCTGGCTTTTCATTTGTTTGCTTGTTTGTTTGTTTGTTTGTTTGTTTTAGTTATTTTTAGTAGAGATGGGGTTTCGCCATGTTGGCCAGGCTGGTCTCGAACTCCTGACCTCAGGTGATCCGCCCGCCCTGGCCTCCCAAAGTGCTGGGATTACAGGCGTGAGCCGCCGCACCCAGCCTTATCCCATACAGTTTTATTGAAGCATATTAAAAGGAGTATATTGAGGTCAGATATTTTCTTTAAAATATTTGAGAATCTATCTCACAGATTACCCCATGGATAAAAGTTTGGAGAGTGAGCAATAGGTGAACCCTATTTTTTGTACATTTACTATTTCATTATTTCTCAGTTTTACTTTCATCACAATGTTACTGTGGGTGATCCCGTCCCACAGTTCTCACAATTTGAATTTCCTATTCCACCACCAGCACAGTTGCAAATAAAATCACTTAGTGTTCTTTCACCTCATAATTAAGTCTACTTGGTCTGGTGAACTCTCACATAAATGCACCAGTCCTAGAGAAAATTTTTGATGCCACTGCACAAAAGTCAAATTTTTATGCATATCATATTCCTCAGATTTAAAATTCTACTCAGAATACATTTTCAGTGCCATTGTTCAGTATGAGGGCATTTCAGAAACATTTGTTTGAAATGTCAGTTCTATGAATTCTCCATAAATCAAGAAAGCCCAAATAACAGGTGCTATATCCAATTAAAAGTACAGAGTCAAAGGTCAACTTTATTGTAAGTGGCATTAGTCAGGAAATGGCTTTGGATTTTAGTTAACATGCCATATTTCCTAATAAGAATGCACTTAACAACAGCTTCATTCATAGATATGCAAGGAACAATCACAATTGCCACCAAACTGAAATGATTTATGTAACTACTTTCATTTGATGAAAATCACTAGGACATAGAGATCCAACATCCACTCTTCCATCATTTTGTTCCAATTCTTATCTCTTTCACAGATCCTTCTGGCTTTACCTGAGATGATGAACTTCCTCAGCTTTTAGTGTCAGTTCCCCAAAAGTCTGTGCAGACCGTTAGCTCCTAACCAATCTCCATTAGGAGACACTCACGTCACCCAATATCTTGCTTGCCCATTAATGATACCAGAACATAACAGTTTAAATGACCCCTTATACTTGTCAAAAACTTGATCCTTGCATTCACCAAGGACATTTCAAAACCTTTAAGGATATGGTAATTTTCTACTCTCAATTAAAAAAAAAAAAGTATCTGGTAGTTTCTCATCTGCACTATAAACATAGCAACCATTCAGACAGAAAAAAAAAAAATAATGATTTCGTCCTCATAAGGACCAATTCCTCATTCATTCTCCCAAGTCTTCTGCTCATAGCAATTACTATTCTTAGAATCCCTTTCCTGCTTGGTGCCCTTTAGGAAATGCCTACTTATTCTACCAGGTTCAGGGTTCAACAAGTTCTTTTCTACCTGTGACAGTCCTTGCTCATCTTCCTCCATTTCTTCATGCAGTAAATACTGATTAAGCACTTACTCTGTGCTGTATTGTGCCAGGAATTCAGAGTATAAGAGAGAGAAAACTAACGACTGATGCCCCCTGGGTTCTCGTAGTCCAGTATTATGTCTTTTTGACTATTTTTAGCTTTAACCACAAAATTATACACACTCTTTCATTTAACACTACATCATAACTATTTACTACATGTCATGACTGGGGAGATACAGCGGAAAGAGACATAACCCCAGGCCTCAAAAAGTGCACTCCAAATCAAGTACAGGGGATAGACAAGCAAGTCAATGAAGAATTCCAATGCAGCAAGATGGGTTTGTAAAAGATCTTTCAGGGGTGAGGATGAGGTTGGGGAAACCAGCAAGTTCATTCAAAGAAACCATGGCATGTAAAGAGAAGCACTGGCTTGGGGATCCAGAAACCTCGCTCGACCTGCTTCACGGAGCGAGGCACGACACTGAGCACACCACGGAACTTAACTTCCCCGCCACCCCCACTTGGTTTTCACAGCTAAAATGCCCTAACTAAGCCTGTTGATTTGTCTCACAGGGTTAGGATGAACATCAAATAAGAGGAAAAAGAAACTGTGATTTACTAAGGACCCATTCTCAATTCTTACACTAGACTGGCTACAGAGAAGGAAATAAAAGAAAGCTGAAAAAGACCTTACATAACATACACAAATAAATGTAACACACACAGTGACTCTGACTTAGATATCTGTAAAAATGAGCTTTATGTGGAAATCACAACATGAGACTAAGATAAAGAAAGATTACTTTGTATTGTAAAGATGGTGTCTGGACAGACTAATTTCTATCCATATCCCTTTGTGCTAAACAAATAGTATAAAACCAAATACATTTTTCCCAAATAGTTTTCCTCCTATAATCATGTGGGTTCATTTTTCTGTTTCAAAATTCTAGAAATCATGCCCATTTCTGCCTTTGACAGGTGACAGAAAAAGAATTCATGTGGGCCAAATATTACATGTTACCTTCAGTGGCTTTCCCCTTGAGCTCAACTCCAGTAAATTTATCTCAGAAGCTCCTCATTACAGCTTGCTTCATCTCACCCATACAAATATCTCCTTCTACTACCCTACGTGAAACAACTCTTTCACTTTAATGAGGCAGATCTATTTATGGTCTTATTTATTTATTTATTTGAAGATAGAGTCTCGCTCCGTCATCCAGGCTGGAGTGCAATGGCATGATCTCAGCTCACTGCAACCTCCGCCTCCCAGGTTCAGCAATTCTCCTGGCTCAGCCTCCTGATTAGCTGGGATTACAGGTGCCCACCACCACGTCCGGCTAATTTTTATATTTTTAGTAGAGATGGGATTTCACCTTCTTGGCCAGGCTGGTCTCGAATTCCTGACCTCGAGTGATCCACCTGCCTCGGCCTCCCAAAGGGCTGGGATTATAGGCATGAGCCACTATGCCCGGCCTATTTATGATTTTTTTTTTTATTACACTTTAAGTTCTGGGATACCAGCTTGGGAAGACTGCAAAAAGGAAGTGTAATATCACTCTTTCCATTCATCACTGCTTATAAAATAGAACCAGAGTTTCAAAATCCAGATTACTTAGATGATACTTAAGACTAAACTTTGGAGTTTGTGTTTGTAGGAAAAATAAATATGATTAAATGTGACTCAAACCAGATTTGTAAAGCAAGATTCATTGACGTTGCAAGGCAAACATCACAAAGGCAATCATGCTCAGTAAAAGCACTGCTTCCACGTGGGAGATTATAAAAGTGGGCCAGTCTCTCATACTGGCTGTCATGCCCAAGACTGCTACCTGTTTTTATCATGTGGGGTTATGTTGTATATACTTTGAATAGCTTCCTTAAATCCTCTGGGGAAAAATAAAGGAAGAGTATAAATTCATTGAGTTCACAAACTCCAAGGTATTCCCTTCTGGAAAGTCAGGCAGCAGCATGCCTGAGCATATAATGGCATCCCTGTGTTTTCTGCTCCTGTGTTTCTCTTGCATCTAAGTAGTGTCACTGGATCAGATTCTAGAGTAAGCTGCTTCTACACAAACCAGGTTCAGCATCAACCCTAGATGACTAAGATTGCCCTTATTGGGGAAGAAAAGGGGAGAGAGGATTGTCAACTCACCAACATATCTAAGTCGACTTACCAACAAATCAGCATTAAATTGCCCTTGCTAATGGTCTATATCTGAATCTACTCTTAGCATCAAGAAACATTTTTTCCATATTCATTCACTTATTCAACAAATATTAATTTAGACCTACTTTGCATGATACATGGTATTTACCCTGAAGGATCATCTTATGGTCTAGATACTAAAGTCCAACTGTGTCCATTCCTTCCTCATAGGAAGGCTGTGTCCCTATCTTACTCCCCCAGTGTCTGAGGCTGTGCATTGATAACCTAACAGGCTAGCTCCTCTAGGTTTGGGAATCTCAGTCGCTTTGGAAGGGCCTAGTTTGCCTAGACCGAGGTGTACTCTCTGTTTCTGAATGCTGGCTGCCTCTCAGGCCACCGCTAGTATACACTGTTTTGTCACCCAGATGCCTCTTGCTCACCTCCCACAATTCTCTCTCCTTTTTCTAGAACAGGGCCTGCTACACATGGCAAAGCTCATGTTACTTGCACAGCTGCTCACTTCTTACAGTTTTACTTGGTAAAAACTCACTCTTCAGCCCCATGTCAGACTTTTTCATAGAGTTGTAAAAAGAAATGGATGGAGGGGAAGGTAAGCACCAGCTGATTTCCTGAGGACAGCAGCAGGGAATCACAGGTAATATTACTTCGGGGATTTTATTTAATTGTCTTTTTGCTTAAAATGACCTGTCCCTTACTTTACCCGGTTTCTTGATTTTCTTGATTCACTATGTGTATTCACTGATGATAGCCCTTTCTAATGTAATTGCAGCAGCTGGAATGTCCTTTTCTGAGTCAGACAGACTGTAACTGACCATCCTCCATTCCTAGCATTTTCTTTCTCATGTTCAATGCTGCTCATCCAACCATCAGCCAACGTGCCAGGAAATCTGTTTTCAGTGGCAAAGCTAGGAAACAAAAGACGTCTGGGCTCCAGAACAGAGTACAGCCTCGGGATCCCAAGCAGAGATTATGAATTTTAATTCTCCTATTGCAGCACAGATGCATCCAGGCAAGAACATTAGAAAAGACTAATCAAGGAAGAAATCAGCAGGGGGCATCCATGCAGTAGATCACTGAAGCACTCTAAACTTAATACAGCCAAGGCTAATAGCCTCCTCAAATCCTCTTCTCTCATTAAAGATGTCCTGAAAACAAGCTACCCAAGAATATTGCTGCAGTTATCACAGTTACCAAATTGGCAGGCAATATTCTCTAAGTGCACTGGGTCTGGAGCTGAGGATTTCCTGTGTAGCCTTTACTCTTCCAGACTGAGTGCAGCTGTAAGCGGAGTAAGAGCGGAGGTATCAGAAATAAATAATGCATGAGAACTACAGGGGGAAAGCTTTATTCAGGCCTTCCACGCTGATGCATGCCTAAACCCTGCATTTGCTACAAGGTGACTAGATTTGCTACCCTGTGTGCCCCAAATGGTAATGAGAATGACAGGGCTGAAGAAGAAACTGTACCTTTGATCCTGTCCTTAGCCTCTCTCCAGCTGTTCTTGCCCACTATGTGTCTCAGCCCCCTCCCAGGCCTCTCCCCTCCAGACTCTTGAAACTTGGCTAGCTAATAAAATCACAGCATTTCAAAGGCCACAAAAGTAAACAGAAGTGGTATGCATGGTTAAATATGTCCTATTTAGTTAATGGCCCAAATTTCAAACCTCCTATCACTGCCTCTCCTAATTCCCATCTATTATCTGATCTCTAGATTAGTGATGTCATTACAAACCATTTTAAGTGATCTCCTAGATTCCAGTTATCCTAGAAAAAGTTTTCAGGGGAACATCACACACCGGGCTCTATTGTAGGGAGGGGGAAGGGGGGAGGGATGGCATTGGGAGTTATACTTGATGTAAACGACGAGTTGATGGGTGCAGCACGCCAACAGGGCACATGTATACATATACAACAAACCTGCACATTGTGCACATGTACCCTAGAACTTAAAGTATAATAAAAATAAATAAATAAATAGATAGATAAATAAATAAATAAAATAAAATTTTAAAAAATTAGAAACTAGAAAAGGGATAGTAACCTTAAAAGATTTCCTAAATTCATCAAATCCTCAGGAAATGCATGATACCATACACCTCAGAAAGGTGTTTCTTAAGAATTTCTTGACTCAAATTTAGCTAAGCCCTGAAATAGAATTTAGGACCTAAATACTCATTGAAAGTGTTAAAATGTTTCTTTAACGAATGGTGGATCAAGATCACTTATTTTCCATAATGCAGCCTATAATTTGATTGAAATGAGAGCTCTCCTTCATTTAAATTCCTTTCCAACATGAAATTCCATGTTGCTTCCTAGGCAATGCAGGGGTCTGTCTAGCATTTATTCATGCACCGGAACCCTCACTTCTGTAATTACCTTCTATCAAACTCAGAGTAGTGGGCATCATTTCGGTCTTCTGCATTCCCTCTCCTGCTGCCATTTCTCAACCAGTGCTACTCTATCAGCTTCAAATGACCTGAAAAAACCTCCTTGGCACAAACTGCCATTCAGCCAGTGCATACACTAAAATGGAATCATTTTTCAACATAACATCAACCCAGGAGGTTCGTTGGCTATGCAAGATGGTTCTGATGCCTGGGGCATGACCTTATAAATCTCTTCTGCAGTCTGTGCAGGACGGCACTGCCAGGAATCACAGCTGTAACCATTTCCAGAGATGAATATGTTGTTGATGGCAGATCATCGTGTCTCAAACATGGAACAGGTTAGAAGATACTACCATTTCACAACCCTGTTTACACCCCCACACACTGCCAGTGGTTGGTGCCAAGCTGCAGCTAACCATCTGCCAAATGCCACCCACTTTGGCCAAATGGCCTGAAAAAGAATTAAGTCCTATACCCAGTTCCACACCAATATCCAAGTCCCCGACATCACCTCACACGGGAAGCTCTGACACTCACCTGGATTTGCTGACCAAATACTTTGTCCACTGCCCTTTGTTGTTAAACTTCACTGACCTTACTGAGGAAAAGGCTTTCCCCTGGCCCTCAGAACTCGCAATATAACACAGAAAATCTACCAATGAGGGGCCACTTTCCATGGCCCTGCACTGTGATTCCACTTGAAATACAGCATCAGTCAGTCAGTTAACTCTTGCCTACTGAATAGCTACATCACAAATGTGCCAACTCTTAGCCTTAATCCTTGGACAATCATATAAACACGCTCTGGAAACAGAAAAAAAATACATAGTTGTTTCACACAAAGGTCACACAATAAAAAAATAGGCTCGTACAAAGACTAGTATCCAAGGTGCCTACGAGAAAGATGTGGTTTTCAAAGCACAGAGCTAGAAGAGAGGAAATGCCTCCCTGCTGTTCTGAGTAAGTTTCCCCAACTCATCCACAGTCCTCTTAGCATACCAGTAAGAATCCATTTCACAGAAGCAACCTTGCTCTTGCCTTCCCTCTCATTTCCTCTGATCATTTTAGTGCCACTGTGGGAAGCATTTGTAATGCACTTACAGACACATGCCCCCACCTCTCAACGAATAAGTATTTCCTTAGTAAATCCCACTGAGAGCACACTCCAGAAAAAAGCAGTGCTTGCAAAACATCTCAGGTTCATTTTTCAGAATTCAGAATGAAATGACTAACCCCTGGTATACAATAAAAATGATTAAATGCAAACACTACTGAGCCTGTATAATAAATATTTCATATATTAATATGTTTTCAAAAGTCTTATTTCATTTTTACTGCTTTTCTATATGGCGTTATTCTATTTTAGTACATGGAATGAAATAATCTTTCATGAAAAAAGTAGGCATTTCTGGCCCATTTTAAATAAGCAAATAGATAATTATGCTATTAATTTGCTATGTAAATTGTTTAAATTGCTAACTCTTTCTTCTTTCCACTATTATAGCAGTTCACTTCTTCCCAAGGAAACTGGAAAATTCCCTTTCAAAGTAAACTGTTCCTTCCCTCACGCCCCAGATGTACAACCCAGGTGCTCTGTCCTATGATTCTTTTGTAAAACCAGCCAGAATCCTGATAAAAGCCCTTCTGAATAATGCCTGCTTAAGGTGCATCAAATATCAAAAGCCACCAAAATTCCTTTTCCTACTCTAGAAAGGAAAAACACACTGGTTAGGGATCACCTCCATAAAAGTAAGAAATAATAGGGTGCTTGGTGACCGTTCAGCTGCCTTCTCCTTCTGCAGGCTTATGTATGCTTCAAAAGGTCCTCTTCTCATTTTCACTTGCTGTTTATGGAAAAGGGAAAGAAGAAAACATTCCAGGAACTTCTCAGTAGGTATGTTATAAATAGTTTTTAAGTTATTTCATAACATCCTGGCACAGTAGGGCAAAAAGAAACCCTTCTGAACTATTAATGACTCTTTGGGATACACCTTTACCACAGGTGCTGTTGCAATAGCAAAAAAGGGCACCCAGGCCATCAGACACATATTTAGAAGCTTCTATAAGAGGGAAATATTGAGGAAAAGAATAAAAAGAGGCAATGAAAGCTATACCCATGAGATCCTGCCAGTGTGCTAAAGTTCTTGATGTCATTTTCACATAGAGGAAAGGAAAATTGCTGCCTGTAGATTTCACATTTTTAAAACCGACTTCTTTCTTCATTTTCAGGGCTGCCTGCCTCCTTTCTCCTTTTCATATATGTAAGAAAGATGTCAACACTTACAGACTTAATTAGAAAGTCGTAGAAAAACCTGTCAGCTAGATTTGCAGAATCCTGACACAGAAGTTCTCAGGCACACATCACCTGGGCAGTGACACTGGTGGCTCTGCAACTCACCTTCTCACCTGGCCTTTGCCGGAAGCCGGAAGCCGATATGATAGGGGAGGGAGGGAGATTCCTCCAGGCACTTCCTTTTCAGTCTATCCTCCAAGGAATTTCCTGACACAAGATAATGATGCTAATACTCAAGAAGTCACTAAACAGATACCACCTTCTTAATTTGCAGAGAAATGATCCCGAACAATAGTGAGTGGCAGAAACTCACACTTCTAGAAAGAGGGGCCATTTCTTTTTGTAGGAGCCAAGCACTTGCCACGCATACCCCACACCTACTGTCAGCCCTCTGAGGGCCCTGATGGTGAACTCCAGTGGCATCCTTTCACAAAGAGGTCAACCTTCTTTCCACTAGCCATGTGGAAGCTGATTTGCTGCATCACAACACTGTAAAGCTATCAGCATATTATTAATCAGTTACATTTATGCCATAGGCAAAATCTGTCCATTTGTGAAGAAGTCAACTCACCATGAAAGATCATGGCTTAGTCAATGGAAACCTTAAGTCCCACTATATAAAAGAACGAAAACCCTGCTATAAAATTGAAAAACATTGATCTTAAAAACTGTGAGCAAAAAATAAATACTTAAAGGTCCAATAAACATACTGGTTAGATTGACCTCTTTCTTTGAAGCTCTGAGACAAGATTTATTGGGGGGTGGAGAGGGGGTATTTAGGGAGGTGTCTGATTCATTAAAATAAAAAAAAAAAATCCAAAACAACTGGTCCATTCAATGAAAATCTAAGCACAGAAATACATAGCAACTAAAATCTGACACACTTCTTCAGCAATCTGGATGCCATAAACACAATGTTTTGAATTTACACCAGATAATGCAGATGATTCAATTACTTGAATTCAGGCTATCACGTATTTAGTCCTCAGAATTGCCAAAATCACTGTCATAATTATTACTACTTGCTAACACCACCAACCCATCCTGGGCATTTCAGGGAGCTAGCTAGTAGAGCTACTGGCCTTAGTAGTTACCATGTACTACTTTGCACCTAAAGTCCTCTTCAAAGCACCAAGACTTATAGCGACCTAAGAGTTTTAAATGTTATATTTTCCAGAAGTTCTCCTCTACAATCCAGCAACCCAGAAACATTATCACTTTTTCAAACATAAATCTCCAAGTTCTGATGCTGTTTAGACAAACTGTTTTATCTGTCATTGTCAGTCAGTCCCTACATAACCATAGAGGAAATGACTGATAAAAGATATGAATCAAATTGTCAACTCTGAATAGAGTTATATGCTTGAGATGGACAAGGAAATAAACTAATTCCAAGAAGCCACTCCTAGACCAAGAAGATCACTGAGTGTATAACACTGGCCTTAAACAGTCCTACAGAATGAATAAAAATGCCATGACTTGGAAATCTGATTTTTTAAAAATTTTATTTAAGTTACGGTATACATGTGCAGGACGTGCAGGACGTGCATGTTTGTTACATAGGTAAACGTGTGCCATGGTGGTTTGCCACATCTATCAACCCATCACCTAGGTATTAAGCCCAGCATGCATTAGCTACTTACCTTGATGCTCTCCCTCCACTGCCACCCCCACCACAGACCCCTGTGTGTATTGCTCCCCTCCTTGTGTCCATGTGTTCTCATTGTTCAGCTCCCACTTACAAGTGAGAACATGTGGTGTTTGGTTTTCTGTTCCTGCATTGGTTTGCTGAGGATAATGGCTTCCAGCTCCATCCATGTCCCTGCAACGGACATGATTTTGTTCCATTTTATGGTTGCATGGTATTCCATGGTGTATCTGTACCACATTTTCTTTACCCAGTCTATCATTGATGGGCATTTGGGTTGATCCCGTCTTTGCTATTGTAAACAGTGCTGCAATAAACATAAGTGTGCATGTATCTTTATAGTAGAATGATTTATATTCCTTTGGGTGTATACCCAGTAATGGGATTGCTGGGTCAAATGGTATTTCTGGTTCCAAATCTTTAAGGAATTGCCACATTCTCTTCCACAATGGTTGAACTAATTTACATTCTCACCAACAATGTAAAAGCATTCCTATTTCTCCACAGCCTTGCCAGCATCTGCAGTTTTTTTACTTTTTAACAATCGCCATTCCAACTGGCGTGAGATGGTATCTCACTGTGGTTTTGATTTGAATTTCTCTAATGATCAGTGATGTTGAGCTTTTTTCTTTTTTTCTTTTTGAGATGGAGTCTCGCTCTGTTGCCCAGGCTGGAGTGCAGTGGCCGGATCTCAGCTCACTGCAAGCTCCGCCTCCCGGGTTTACACCATTCTCCTGCCTCAGCCTCCCGAGTAGCTGGGACTACAGGCACCCGCCACCATGCCTGGCTAATTTTTTTGTATTTTTTTATAGTAGAGATGGGGTTTCACCATGTTAGCCAGGATGGTCTCGATCTCCTGACCTCGTGATCCGCCCGCCTTGGCCTCCCAAAGTGCTGAGATTACAGGCTTGAGCCACTGCGCCAGGCTGAGCTTTTTTCATGTGTTTGTTAGCTGCATATATGTCTTCTTTTGAGAAGTGTCTGTTCATGTCCTTTGCCCACTTTTTGATGGAGTTGTTTTTTCTTGTAAATTTGTTTAAGTTCCTTGTCGATTGTGAATATTAGACCTTTGTCAGATGTTTCTCCCATTCTGTAAGCTGTCTGTTCATTCTGATGATAGTTTCTTTTGCTGTGCAGCAGCTCTTTAATTAGATCCCATTTGTCAATTTTTGCTTTTGTTACAATTGCTTTTGATGTTTTTGCTATAAAATCTTTGCCTGTGTCTATGTCCTGAATGGTACTGCCTAGATTTTCCTCTAGGGTTTTTATAGTTTTGAATTTTACATTTAAGTCTTTAATCCATC
This sequence comes from Macaca thibetana thibetana, assembly GCF_024542745.1. Taxonomy (NCBI): domain Eukaryota; kingdom Metazoa; phylum Chordata; class Mammalia; order Primates; family Cercopithecidae; genus Macaca; species Macaca thibetana. The sequence goes on from NC_065590.1 coordinate 50,653,580, forward strand.
TTGAGTTAATTTTTGTATACAGTGTAAAGAAGGCGTCCAGTTTCAATTTTCTGCATATGGCTAGCCAGTGGAAAACTGATTTTAAAGGTCTATGTCTGGTATAATTTTGGCTTTCTCCACATGGAATCCTCCAGCCTAGAATGTTGTAACAAGTACATCTGGTAGGCAGCTAATGGGACCTAATATATGCCACAGATGTTGACTCCCCTTCTATCAAAGCTGCCAGCCAGTAACCAGGGGGCATGAGCCCTGACTCTGGTCTTCTCCAGCTGGGGGTAGCCTGGTCCACTCATTGCCCTGCACTGTACACCTGCTCTCATTTCTATGTGTGCCATGACATGGAAAAGCTGGAATGGTGTTCTAAGCCCTCTTGATTTCTCCCAACTTGGCTATCATATTGGGTTTAGAAGATTATCTGCTCTATTTTAAAATCAAGGGAAAGTGATGCCAATATGGGTTTGCACACTATCCTAGGTTCAGCTTCTTTTTATAAGCAATATCATATATGTCATTGATGGGCCATGGTGGAATAGAAAGACACTCAGCCAGGAACAAAAATCCTTCCCTATGACAGCCACAGTACCTTCATGGCCCCTGAGATGATGTATGCACCAATGATATATCCAGGGCTCTCATGTCCCATTGTAAGCCAGAATTAATCATATAGAGTTACTTATTTATTTATTTATTTATTTATCGCCTATGTGAAAGGCAGGTATGAGTGGCCTACAACACTAAAAGTAGGCAAAACTAATCTCTTTTCCCTCATCCTACTTAAATCTAACTAAATAATCACATCATTCTCCTCTTTTCCGGAGACTGAGAAGGGGCTGTGGAAGGCAGAGGGGTCTATAGGTCCCTGTCAAGACCAAAACTGAAAGGTCTGGACCAATAGGAAATAGGAGAAAATGTGTATCCTTTGTTAAGTTGAAAATTATGCTGCAACTCAAAATGTGCCTGTGCTGCAATAATAAATGTTTTTAACTCAGGCATTTGTTTTACTGAGACATATGTCTCAAATATGCCTAATTCCCTCCATCTGTCTCTTTAAATAACACTGTAGTGCAAGCTATCCTTTGCCATCTCTCACCTGGGCCTGCACCAGCCTCCCACTGGGCTCTCTACTTCCATTCTTCCTGACTACAATTCTCCCTTCAGGAGTCAGCATGAGCTTTCTCACATGTCAATCAGGTTATGTCCTCCCTCTCCTTAAAACTCTAAAAAAAAAAAAAGCCTTCCCATTTTTCTTTGAGTAAAAACCAAACATTTAACTCAGCCTGCAGGGCCTTACATGTTCTATCTACATTTCCAACTTCATTTCATGCTATGTGTCCCTTTGTCTACAAAGCTCCTAACACATCAGGCTTTGACAGCCCACCAAACATTCTTTCCCACTTCAGGGTCTTTGTACTTACTGATCTCTCTTATCTTCTCCCAAAGTTTCAAGTGAACAGTATCTTTCTATCCTTTAAATCTTCAGCTTAAACATCATCTACTCAGGGAGGCCTTTTCTGATTGCCCTAGCCATAGTAGCTCCCACATTGCTATTTTCTCTGAAGCCACTGTCACTTACTTTACAGCACTTACCATCAGCTGTTTTCACTAACTAATGATATATTCAGTCCTTTATGCCTTTATCTCACTCTAACGCTGTCTTGTTCACCCCAGTGCCCAGCACAGTGCCTGTCTCCTAGTGGAGGTCTCCATCAGTACTTGCTGATTGACTAACAGATGAATAAACGAGAACCCACAATATGGTTAGATCCATCTATGCATCTTTTTGTCACTGAGCCTCTACTCAAAGATTAAGACGTTAAGGTTTTCTTAGTTCTCTCATTATTCTATGTGTACTCCTCAATATTTGCCTCTAAATGAGAAAGGAATACATTTACATTTTATGAAAACCAAAGTTTCACAATTCATCATCAATTGTGCTAATAGCAATTGCCATATAACCCACAATATAAGTTCTTCGAATAATCCCCCCAAAAGAGTTACATGGTCAAATGAATCTGCAAAATACTACACATTTTTTCTTTTTCTTGTTTTGACTTGGAAATCCACAGTGTGTTTTAGCATATTAAAGACACCAAAAGAATTCCAGTAAGGAAACCTGACTTTGTTTTAACCCAAGATTTTCCATGCTTGTGACAAGAGTCAATTTTTCTAATAATGCCAATTAACATCCCTACAAACTAGTATACCTCAAAATAGACTTTGGAAACAATTTTCTAGATAAATGTATAGAGGAAAATGTCAAATGTAGTTTTCTTGAGAGACGTCCTTTTGGTTCACAGTAAAGAAGCTGGTGATATAATTTGAAACACTAACAATGATAATTAAAAATCAATTATCTATAGACCAGGGGTTGATTACATAATTTCAGAACTATCTACACTATTTGCTTCTTCTGCCTGTCTTCTAAATAGTTAAATGATCACCATTAGTGATGTTACTAACTATGGATTCAACAAACAGCTAAGTCTGAAACAGTGAAACAGCAACATTTCACCGTGGACACAAATAGGGACACAAATATAATTCATTTGTCATAGTAGAGAGGCACAGAATCAGGCATATTTAATCTCCTATAAACACAGGAAATGGCAAAAAAAAAAATCTGTTCTCTTTCCCACCCCACAACTATAAATGACAGATATTCATAGGGTCCCTCCCACCAAAACCAGAAAAAAAAAGCAGACTGAAAAAACAGAGATTCCATGTAAGCATGAGCAAAAAAGTTACACCTCTGTCATTTACATGGATTATATAGTTAATAATTAACTATAATGGCTTAAATCTAAGACTGATCTTTGAGTGATTACAGACATAGAGATTGAGGACTC